>NW_011354820.1:141611-215812 GCF_000735185.1 Notothenia coriiceps
TGAATGATTTCATTTTGAAGCAGGTAATTGCAGAGAAAGTGATGACTTTAATCAGTATTTAATTCTCTCGAGCAGGGATGGGCAAAACGGCGGCCTGATACTGTCCACTAGACTCCTAGTTACGTCGCGAGCTGCGTACATGATTTCAAATACTGCAAAATAATCTGTGACGCGTTTGTGTGTATTGTGTTTGTTTCTCGGGGAAACACTCACAAGAAACACTGGCTGTTGTTATGCCTGCTGTGACGTTAGGTTGCCTCTTGTAATGATGCTTTTACAAGCTTAAAAGTTGGATTTATCATCTGAATTTGGCGAAACAAGTTTAATATTCTAAAAACCAAGACTTTGTTATTTGAAATCAGATGAAAACCCTGCACTAGAGGAAAGGAAAACCCCCTAAAACCCCCCTTTCAGCTTTACCCATCAGGGCCCCACACGTGTAGCCCTCCTTGGCTGAACCTTTAGTCCACATGGGTACTGTGGGTATGGACATAAAAGGAGCCCATGTGGGACGTGAGGTTTATTGCTCCAATGAGCACCATCTGTAGCCCACCCTGATCCCAGTGGAGGCTCGCAGGAGGAGACATGTGTGGACGAACAGACAACCATTAACCTCTTTGGGGATCACATTGATATAATGGATATTAAGTTTAATAGATAATACATATTCATTATATATATTAATCAAACAACGATGGGAATCTAATTCAGAGTCAAAATCAATTTAAAATAAGCAATTGATTAAGCATGATAATCAAAAACACATAGTTACAGATAAAAGAAGAGACAACAAAGACAGAAGCAAAATTCAAGCATATGAAAGTCACATTTCAATACAGAAACTTTAGTCAGTTTCGTAACCAGATCAATTAAAATGCATTCACAACTAACATTATCTTTAAATTATTATTCAAACTTTGAATTTAAAAGCATTTAACAAGTGACATGTGTTCAGTGTTGAAGTCCAATATATTCCAAGCCCTAAGGTGCAGAAAACACAATGCCCTTTTTCCAATTTCTAAAGAAAGCATAAATAATATTGTGAGAAATCTTTGAAAACCGTATAACAATCCTCTGCTGGTCTGACTCAAAGCATTTTTGATCTATTTCATCCTAGATCTACGAGGCAGCAACAATGCCAGGTAAGTTTCTTAATTATTCGTGTACAAAAGTTATGTTTGAATTGATGAGAATTATCAGTAATTTACCATCCCTTCTGCTGAGCTGATCTCTGCTGTCTGATTTGTGCGTCTATCCTTCCAGATTTTGATCCCCTCCCTCACATTCCTGTGGTGGAGATGGAGTCAGAGGATGAAGAAGAGCCTGAGCCTCCTCAATTTCCTCCTAAGTGAGTACACACCACTTCTTGCTACACATTAACAGTGATTATACCGTCATATTTACACGTTAAACATGCACACATCAGTACAGGTAGAGAAGAGAACTGTAAACGTGTAAGGAGTTGACCTTTGTCTTTTTTTCTTGCTGCAGCGTTGTGAACTGGATAAAGCAAATGGTCCCTCAACCCCTTATACTGCCCCCTGGTGCCGTACCCTTAGAACCATCAACCAAGTCCTCCCGCTCTTCTCTGGACAAAAGTACATGCACACATACAACACAAACATTTAAATACACACCAGTTGACACATGTACCCACAGCGCAAACCTCCAAACACTGGCATGGACAGTCATAGCTTTCAACTTACTTTAGTAAAACATTCAAACTTTAAAGGGATAGTTTGGATTTGTAAGGCACTTATCCACATCGTTATCTACAGTACATGGCAGTTGGAAAAACAGAGACTACTGACACCAAAGCAAAGCAATGTAGTGCTGTGGAGGGGAGCAGCAGCAAAGGGTACTTTAGCCACTTAAAAGATGTCTTACACTATATTTAGAATGATTTCACCCTTGCCGTCAGACAGCCTTTCAGACGGTGAACTGAAAGTTGTTATCTAATCTATCTTCAAAGCGCAAGACAAAAACAGTCATTTTAGCCTGTTGAAAATGGAAGTATCTGGTCTACCCCTGGTCTTTAAGGTTAGTTTGGATTCACCCAAGTCAGATTATGACAGAAACAAACGAACATATCAAGACAAAAGCAGACCAACAACTTCTGTGTTCTGCCATATTAAATGACTGTTTTTATCAGTAGCAACCTTAAAAAGAGCAAAGAAGATAGCTTTAGTTCCTCATGTGTGTCTGACTACAAGGTTCACTTAAATTGAGGTTGATTTCTATACGTGTTTAAAATATGTTTAGCTACTGCCCCCATTTACAGCAGCAGATTGATAGCTTCAGTGCAGTAACTCCTGTCTGTTTCTCAAAACTATGGTCATGCAGATCTCCATTTACTTTTAAATCCAAATACACTTAGGACATATTCTGACTTTATTGGATGGATACTTGTTTTTGTATACTGAACTTCATGTCTTTCTCTTCTTACCAGTCTTGTCTCCACCACCTGAGTCTCTCAGTGGAATCTCATTGGATGCTGATGGCAAGGCCCCAAGGTACGTTTTGATCCCCCACTGTCCTTTATGATCACTCTTTTTTCAAATGACAACATTAAAAATACAATTAACAATCTCCAAGGGAATATTTTAATCAATATTAAATGCATGACTGAGATTTCTACGCAAACAAATCTTACTGATGTTTTCCTTTTAATGACCTATTATAATGAAAGAGACTGTAAAGTTGCAGTACAGTAAAATGTGTGTCTAAAGTGCACACAGTTCATTAGTTTGTCTCTCCACAGTATGGTTGGCTGGTTCATGGCAGGCCTGGGCCTGAAGATCCCTCAGCCTGCCGTTCAAACCAAAGATGATGCTCAGGTAATTCTTTTAATATCAAACAAAATAACAGTTCTTTCTTCCTTCTCTTCTTCTGATTTTTCAGCATGTTAATCTTTCTATAAATGTTTTTGTGTTGCTTTCTCAGGCTGTAGCTGAAGTTTTAAAGAAAGGTAAGTTTAAGTTTTCTTCACTACTCCTGTGTTTGCCCGCATGCCACAATTCACAGTTCAATGAAGTGGATCTCTAAATAACATCATATATTCCAGAAAGCGTGTTAAGTAACTGGAGAATAATAACACACATCTCTTTAATAACATGGGGTGGTGTTTTACTGAAGGCTTCGGAATATAATTATTTCTCCATTTTGAGTAACTCTTCAGCACCTTTGATAATATTTGGAAAGTATTTTCTGTTGAAGCACCGTCTTGTTTTTCCCCCCATAGTTTTTGAAGAGGTGTTTTGGTCGGACGATCGGAGCTTAACTCAGTCCCTCTTCTCCTTCTGTTTCAGGGGGGAAGGTGCTCCGAGCCCCTTAAACAGCAGGAGGAGACGACTGGGGGACGCTCTGATCAACACACACACACATAGAGATACACACATGCAGACGCACACAAGCAGACATATTGTACTGTTGGGAGAGGGGGGAGCTACAGGTGCTTTGCAACGTGCAGCTCTGAAACCGGCAGCTGTAAAATACTACAAGAATATAAAGATATGTTCAACTCACCTTACTGTACTAGATACAGTTTCATATGAATGTATTCCAACATAATATGTGTGCACTGTTCTATAACTTAAAGGTGTTCTATATATTCTATAGCTTATACGATAAGCTTTTGTCTTAGGGCTTTTAGATGATACATTTGCACATTTTCTGTGTGACACAGAAACATTTAGCCATTTATTTGAAACAACTGCAAGTTTCATTCACAACATTTTGCAGAAAGAACATTTGTATGCGATTTTACTGTGCTTTAACCTATGGCAATTTACACTTTATATTCATGTTGCCATTTTCACATCCATCAAAAGAACAATAGCAGTTTAAAATAATGTTGTCCTGGTCATTAACTTAAGAGGATTTCAGCATCAAATGTCCAGTCTTCATTTCCCAATTCACAGTAATCTTGAAATAATTAAATGGCAGCTATGTTTATTAATGCTTGTGTTATTTGTGGGCAAAGTATAAACTCTATCTGTATTTATACTGATGATAGGATGTTTAGATGAAATCTAATAATACTTTAACTTAATTATATCCTACCCCATAAGAATCTGTTAATTATTGTACTCTTCAGTTTGGGTCTTGATCATGTAACAGTTTGAGTTAGCTTCCATTAAGGTCGCACAACACAAATGTAAGAGTAGGCCTATTTTGATCCACTTGATCAATTTATACAGTCTTGAACTGTGAAATTTGGCCTCGGGATGTGGTGTTGTTTCAGAAGATTTTACGTTATGAAATAAATGTTCACTGTCATGGAGAGAAGTAGAAGAACACATTCATGTAATTACACACTGTACTGTAAGGATATACATGTACTGCAGGAGTAATAAAGATTCAATGTGAAATGTATTTGGTGGTCTTATCAATAACACCTTCCATTATCTCCATGCATTCTCTACACATAAAGATAAATTATATCTGAATAAGCTGCATTGCAAACCCTAAACCAAATCTCCAACATGAACCACAAATCAACGCTTGTCACCTTCCCGTAGCTTCATCCAAACTCAGGCCTGACATGGTACTAGAAGACGTGGACTCAGACAACGAGGGGCCGCAGAAACGTAAAGATCCGGCCACAGTCGCAGCCCCTAACCCATCAGTGACTACATCATCAACAAACACACAGCAGACACAGTCCAAGCCCGAGTCTGATCCAGCACCTTCAGACAGCGGGACAAAATCTCAAGAAGATGCTGAGACCCAGACGGGCCGCTGGACGCCGTTCATTGAAAACATCAAGAAGGAGGCCGAAGGTGTAGCTATGGCAAGCATGGAGGAACGGTAAGAGGGGTGGAGAACAAGAGGGTGGGGGTGGGCAGAGATTAAGTCTTTCATTATTTTTAAGTCAGATCCACAGGGTGCAAATGCCCCCTATCGTATCAAATAATAACAAATAATTGGAAGTAAGTTAACCCTTGTGAATCTATTTAAAAAAAGTTACTCTGATGTCCTCAAAGGTCAAAGTTATTTTTGTCATTCAAAAATAATAATATCAATTATTACAATAATTATATACACCACGAATAACTTAAGTAAAGTCCACAAAAATAGACAAAGTGTAGAGAGAAGACTCTACGTTACTGACATTTACATGCGGCCTGTGTTCAGTCTGCTGCAGGAGCGCTCAGAGATGGTGCTTATAGCTGAGGAGGTGGCAAGGACCACAGCTGAGAATGCCATTAGACAGATGGCCAATGAGTCCATCAAACTCTCCCTGGGGAGTCAAGACCTCCTGGATCAGGAGGACGAGGAGCCTGATGCTGAGTAAGAAGCTGTGCTCATTAGAGATTGGTGTGTTTTTTAATTTTGGCAATCATTGTGGGAAGTGATGTAACACTGCATGTTCACTGTGACCAGGTTGCAAGATCCACAAGAAGAGGAGAACGAAGTGGACCATCAAGGAACACAGTAAGAATTGAAATATGCAGTCTTCTCTGTCCTCAACCTCCTAGAAATCCCTTGTGTGATGAAACATGAACGAGAGAACTCAGTGCATTTAGATCCTTGACTGAGGGAAAGTAGCAACACCATAATGTAAAATATACTTAGTAGAACAACTGCGTCTGCATTCATTTGTAATTGTATGATATTACAGCCACATGGCATCTTTCAGAGCATAATTGAATCATTATTATGTTTGTATTTAATATGGTATAATATAAGCAGCATTTTAAAGTTGCATCGGGGACAAAGCTGATTTACATTTCCTTATACAAGCTTCTATGGGGTATGTTTTTCTCAAACGTGTGCGATGTGCAAAGTAACTAGGTTTCAAATATCAGATAAACAGGGCAACGTCCAAAATTGCCTTCCAAAGGTAGTTAATTAGAAGCATAAGTTAGCGTGATATGGAAAAAGTGCAGAAGCACAACAGGCCTACCTGCGCACTACAATAATAACGGTGATTTAGCTGTCGGTCTCAAATCCCATGGGTTCTCGTTATCTGATCTTTGCCGCGCGCTACCTCAGCATCACACTACCGTGCCATAGCAACCCCGGCTTCGCTTGGCAACACTCTTACCCCCCCCCCCAATCCCCTCTCAACGGTTCCCCCGGTAACAGTGTGCACCTGCTGCTGCGGTTTCACGTCTGGAGACGCAGGAAAATGATGGACGGAGATGTAATGGAAGATTTCTCATGTTGTTTTTCTAAAATCAGATAGTCTTGCTCGTGCTTTCGTTTCTCGTTGTTCCAGGACATTTATTTCGGCACTGTTATCGAATACCGCATGTGATAATTGACAGAGAAAGTGAGTATCTCGCGCTAACGTCGTTTTATGTAACACATTTGATAAGTTTGACCTATTATTTACCCTAATATAATTACTATCTTGGTTTAAAAAGACAATTAGCGCTTACATGCTTGTCTGTCAGGCTAACAACAGTAAACACTAACCACTGGCTAACATTGAGTAAAGTTAAAGCCTCCACATTTTTAAGTATTAATGAAAAAGTGGGCCAGTCTATGTAGATCATGTATTTGTGTTTTAATGGTTTCCGTTTTAACAATTATTTAGTTAATTATAGGAAAAAAGAGAATACAATTTAATTAATAAGCAGTAACATTATTATATAGCCTAACCATATAACCATCCTAATGTTAAAAAACGTCTGTGGACCTGGTTATGTGGACATGTTATCTAAATGTGTTACATATGTCTGCTGCATACTTCAATGTATTTTAAACTGGCCCAAATTCAGCCAGACGAATAGACGTAAGTTCTATCAACAAGTGTTAGTACTTTGGGGAATTTCGGTCTGTGTCAGGCCCGGTTCCAGAACAAAATGACCTAACACCCTCTAGGGGGGGTCACCTCCACTAGGGGAGTCCAGGGGCATGCTCCCCCGGGAAGATTTTTTAAATATTGAAGTTAAAACCATCAATCTGGTGCACTTTGAGAGCAACATGAAGAGATCTATGTGCTCTTTGCTTGATTCATACCTTCCCAGTCCCTTATCACGTAGCCTATAAGAGCATGGCGCCAGTTGTTGTAGCCAGTTGTGAAGGCATCTGACTTAGCCTACTTGAACCGAAATGTCTACGTGCATAGCAGAAGATTGCATCTTTTTTACAGGAATATTCCAGCCAATCTCTGTTTTGAAACCATGAGCTGCAAAATGAGCACCTTACCCCACTGTACAGGCGAGTTGGGTACTTTTTTAAATATACCTGGGCAGGTTCTGTTTTGCCGAGGTCCTCTGACACTTGCGGGCTGCCGAGGGGTGGCGGTGTTTGGGGCAACGAAGACAGCTGCGGCTGCTCCGCCTCCGTGGGCGAGTCAAGCATGAGTCCCCATGATCTGAACTGTTATTACCTGCAGTAGATGCAGTGTTACTGCTGGCGATAAGGGCTGGTTGTTTTAACAATTTTCTGATGTCCATCATTGACTGCTGTGTCAGCACCTTGCAGATGCAGATCTTCTTCTTCTTCTTCTTCTTCTTCTTCTTCTTCTTCTTCTTCTTCTTCTTCTTCTTCTTCTTCTTCTTCTTCTTCTTCTTCTTCTTCTTCTTCTTCTTCTTATTACTACTATTATTATTATTATTGTTATTATATATGTAATATTTTTCACTTTTCATTTTTTTTTTTTTTTTACTTTTCATTTTTCAAATGAGGGTGTGCGTAATGACTCAACCTTATGCACCCCCGTAGAACCTGGCCTGCGTATGAGATATCTTGAAGTGCAAAATGTTCATCCTGTATTATGGTGGGCTTTCAGCTCAAAATGTCAGTTTTTTTAATCCTAGTTCATGAAATATCCAACTATTTTGTTACCTTTCGTGTCCTGCAGAAAGGAGCAGAGCATTTCTGAGGAGGCCGAGGAACCGACCATTAAGGAACCAGGTAGAACCAGGTTTTTTTTCTTCTTAAAATTGACAGTATAGTCCCCTCGAGGAAATATGATTGTTAAGAGTGACAAAAAGTATATAGCACGTTTAGTCTAAGCATAAACTTTCTATAATATTTCTATATTTTATTGAACCTTCACATCTTATTAACCACTCATCAAGGCAGATTTACGTATATTACTATAATAATATTACATCTAATGACATCTATCATTAAAAACTATTTAGAGCCAAAGGAGCAAGCGAAGCCACAGCGGTCGTCCCCCTCCCCACCTCCAAAACCTGAACCAGTTAAGATCCAAGAACCTGAGTCAGAGTCGGAGCCAGAGTCGGAGCCAGAGTCGGAGCCAGAGTCGGAGCCTGAACCAGAACCAAAGACAGAGACAGAGACCCGGGAAGCCAACTCAGGAGCTGAGCCCATCACCCAGCAGCCGCAGAGGGCAAAAGAAGACGATCAAAGCAACAACGCTGACAACGCTGCTGAAAAAGTAATGTACACCTGGTGAACATGCACAGTGATAAATGTTTTACCTCATATACGACTGCAATACAGGTAACTCAGTTATTTCTAAATATCGTTAAATCTTCTTGCTAATTTCCAATTTCATTCTGTTAATGTAATTCATGTATTGAAGTATAACAGTTAAGGAAGGCTGAGATAAGGTTCCCTAAATGGAAATACATTATTTTAAATATTTAGCCCAAGGCTCATTCAAATGGGGAGCTATTATACACAGATGTGTGATTCTTTTTGATGCCATATGCCATATCCAATCTAAAGTGAAGCTCAACACTCCCCAGCCATTCATATGCTTTGTGTTTTCTTTTCTGTGGAAGGAGGAAGCTACTGAGGACGGCTGTGGTGGTACGTTCTGTCCTATTTTGTTGTTTCTTATTTTGATTTATACGTGACTTTGGCTAATTAGCAGTTTCATTCCGGCATGCCTGACTGGCTGGTTGTGCTGTGTTAAACTCACAAGCTGCTTATCTAACTGTTGTTTTAACTTCTCTACATCCGCATCCTTTAGTGTACATGTCGCCTGGTGTGTGTAGGCCATGGTTACTATTCCTCTTATCGTTTCTCGTTCATGACCTTTAAGGGAAACTAAAATGAAAACAAGGGGTAGAAAATATTCTCAAGCCAATAAAAAAACGATATCCTTTATTCAACTTAAAATAAATGGAAATGATATGACTGGTAAGTTAGAAGTTAGCAATAGTTAATTAAAAAAAGTTATTTTTTGTATCTATAATAAATCACATTATGTTCATTCCTTGTGCACTCAAACCCAGAAATGGAACACACCTGTTGCATTTGCTTTACAAATAATGTCTCTTGTCTTGCACAATCAGTCCATTCTTGTACAATTAAATAACAAGAACATCATTTATACAACCTTTATTTACCAAATAGCTGCATCTTACACATAACACAACAACATTAGACAGTAGGTACAACACAGAACTAAATACGTTTTATATGCAATAAAAACAGAAATATGTAGTTGTATTGTTGGTACATTTAAGTAATGCAGCTTGCATGGACCACTTTATTTCTCCTTCATTTAAAAATAATTATAAGAGATAAAGGTGCTTGAGTGTAAGGCCTTAATGAAAACAAAAAAAAACGTAAACTAAATACAAAAAAGATAAACCTTTCCTAGAAAACTGAAACTTTCAAAACTGACATTGAAAATGTAAAAATAAAATAGAACCAAAAATTCCAAACCCATATTACAACCCTGATTCAGGAAAGACTACATTGCTGTTTGACTGTCTACTGAAGCCCTCTCCCACCTTGCCTATATCCTGCCTGACTGTCTCTGAACTGTCTCCTCTACAGCTCCAGTCAGCTGTGATGCATTTAAGAGCTGCCTGATGCGCCTTCCTCAAACCTCCGAGTGCCTGGGCAACATCAACGCGTTCTTCAAAGAGAACGGCATCTCCATTCCCAAAATACCCCCTATGCCTAATCTACCCACCCAGCTCTCTGACGTTACCAACTACTTACCCTCCCTCCCCCCTGAGTTGCGCCAAGAGCTCTCCCAGATCCGACTGACCCAGGTCCCCCGAAATATCGCCCAGACTCTGACCGAGCTTTTGCCCAAAAACTCTGACGGTTCAGTGGGCCCAGATCTGTCCAGTATTTCCCAGGGCATTTCAAACATCCCGCAGAAGCTCTCCCAGATTCCCACGCGGGTGCAGCAGTACTTCCTCAACGTCCAGAACCGCCTCAACAGCCTTATGCCTCAAGATGCCTAAGAAACAACAACAACAGCAAAAACAGAAGCAAGACAAGAATCAGCATGACGTGGAACTGAACCGGCTCGTCCGGCCCTCCCCTCTCTCTCCTGCTCATCTCCGGTCCCGCTCCCCGTCTCCATCCTCCCTCAACGGCAGCACCCTCGAGTTGCCCAATGTGCCATCCTACCCGCGCCTGCCGCCAATCGTCAGCTCCCCCTCAAAGCAGCTCAACTCAGCGTCCTGCCAGCTCTCAGGTCTCTCTAACCCGGCGTTCTTCATAGAAGACGACTCAGACATTCCAGCAATAAGAGCTGCAGGTGAATCAGCAGAAAGTCATCTGTGCTCTATCATTAGATTCCTTGAAGATACCTAAACTCATCCATTATAAGTAAACTCATAATGTGTGGCAGGATTAGCATCTCTAAAACTGAAAAAACGTTTGATTGCTCGTACACTTTATTTAAAATCATAGATCATAAAATCATTTAAACAAAGCACCGAAAATCATTATTACTGTAGCTTAGTTTTTAAAGATAAGTGCTAAGAAACTATTCCATTATGTCGACAGAGGAGTACACATTTTTTAAATATACACCATGGCTGCCCTCCATTTCTTGTTAAAGTTTGTAACAAACTATACATGTACAAGAGAGCATGTTGACACTTTTTTATATTTATTGAAGAAGACACAATTGTGCCAGTGTGCCATGAGCCTGATTAGCCAGACTCAATGTCTTACCAGGTGAGTAAGCTAGTCCTCTCGGCCTCCAGGACTGTTATACATGGCCTGGTTCTCAGGTAGATCCTTTTGAGTCAGGCCTAATTAGATCCAGGAAAATCTGCCTCTCTCTAACGTTGACCTGATTAGCCCAAATACACATGCACATTATTTGAGATGCCGTTCACTAATCAACAACAAACATGTTTTGTCTTTAAACCTCTCCAGAGAGCTCTAGCCTCAGCCTTCGGCCAGCTGTCAATGTAGAAGATGTCGACTCCGACCATGAGAGAGGAGGTGAAAGAGGAGCAGGAGGAGGTGGGGAGGGTCAGAGCCATGTCCCCCAAATCCTCGGCCCCCAGGACCCCAAAATCACAACCCTCACTGTCCCTGTGACCCCTTCAGGATGTCGCCAAAGGTGAGAAATCTGGTTTTAACTTACACATGTTCACATATTAATATCATATGCCTATCATTTTGAAAGGCTGATTTTGGATATAAACAAGTACATGCATTATAATATGTTTCCCTCCCCTCATGCTTCTTATCCACAGCAAAGGAGACAAAGAGTAAGTAACCATCTTGTTGGTCTTAAACTGTTTTGTGTGTTTGAGAAGGATCTACTGCCCCCTACTGTCTGCTACAGTCTGTACATCAGTGTCCTGCAGAAACGACATGTGTGTGCTTCAGAACATCTGAAAGGCCTTTATTTGGCTCAAAGGTTGTGAAATCTATTCTGCACATCAACAACAGTTCTAGTTGCCAAAAGGTCACACACCATGAGACCAGCACAGTCTGTCATGTGAAACATTGTGAAACTATTATTGTTTGTTTCTCTTGTGATGTTCTTTTCACTTTTGCATGTCTTTATCGGATTGTTGCAAAAGTAAAATAGATGCACCACAATCTTGCACTCTGTCCACTACTTGTAGTCATGAATGGGCCTACCGGGCACAAAACACTCACAAACAGCGGATCAATTACAACAAACATACACAAACAACTACATTTGATATGAGACACCTCAAAGAGTTTGGGTATCGAGAGGCCCATTGGCTCATATCCGTCCATGCAGTACTGTAGAGATGATACCTTCACTTGTCATCCACTTGCTATGCCTCTCACAAACCCCCCCCCCACCCCCCCATCCCTGTTTCTTAACATTTCCCCTTTCTCTACCCTGCTCTCATCTTCCGTATCAGCAGTGGGAGGAATCGTATATGGACTAAGATGTAAGATATTAACCCTTGTTAATCACTGTTTTAACTTATCTAGAGTCCATGTATTGTTTTATTTACACATGCTGTCCAGTCGATCATTTATTCATCTTTATTCATTCACCCATTCAAATGTGTCAGTCTTTGCTCATCTGCTCATTTAATCAGTATTTTCACTGCAAATTCATTAATAAATCATAAATAGCAGTAAGAAAGTCAACAGTAAGCATAATAGTCAGAAATAAAGCGTATTTGTAATAATGTCAAAATAATTTAGAAATACTATCATGCATGATGTAAAGTAGAGCCACATTACATTGAATTATGTTCTGATAATTTGAAACAATGATTTAACTAAAATACTCCTGTAAATGTAACAGTAGGACCCTTCACTCTCAAAGTGAAGATGATGATGAAGAAGGAAGCACCCACGTCAGAGCCTGGCCCAGCCAGTCCAGCCTGCACAGCTCAGAAGACATGTGAGCGTTGCACACACACACACACACATCCACACAACCACGCACACACACACACACATCCACACATCCACGCACACACACACACACATCCACACATCCACGCACACACACACACACATCCACACACCCACGCACGCACGCACACACACACACACACACACACACAGTCACACAGTCACACTGACACTGCTTACTACTAACTGACGTTTTGAGTTTTTGAATAAAGTGCTGACATGCAGTGTTGAATGGACAACAATACAAGTGTATTTATCTGTGTTTTCCTTAGAATGAGAGAGCGGCCAGCATCGTCGGCCAGTCAGACCAGTACGGTGGTGAATGAGCGTCTCCAGGAGCTGGTCCGGATGTTTAAAGACAGAACGGAGAAGGCGAAGGAGAAACTCATAGACCTGGACAGCTCTGATGAAGACAGCATCGTCCCCTGTGAGTCCCTGCCCTCTTCTCTCTTTCAACTTTAGTAACCCTCGGCTGATTTCAGTACAGCTCCAAACCTTGCATCCTTACACACAAATGTTTCTGAGACTATAGGGAGTGTAGGTAACCCTAACGCAAAGTTGGTGGGCAAAGCGTGCCCCCATGATTTATTTATTTACACCTTTTTAGCACACTTTTAAATATATTTTCCCTATATGAAACAAACAATGCAACATTTGCAAACAAAATGTAGTTTTATTTGTATTAATCAAAACCTAAGGGGTAAGAGATTAACATTGCTATAACTACATTTAAAATCATTTGAACATGCAGTCTTTCTGATGGTGCGATTAGTTATATGATTGATTTGTTTCACAATGGGCTTCCTAAATGCACAACTTTCATATAAACCAAATGTTGGAGATTGATTATGTACATTTATATTATAAAATCATATACATAGTGTCATACTAGCTGGACAATTGCCTGTCACATGGAGCTTTTTTAAAGAGATCAAGGTAACATTAAACAAAGAAATCGTTTTTCATTATCTCACACATATTCTTTTTGTCCAGCCTGTTTCCGGCTGCTGGCCATGTGTATCCTCAATATACAACAGTACACTTTTAGAAATAAAGAAGTTGCGCAGATCTACATTTGGATGGTTGTGGGACAAAATCAGCAGTTTACAGTTGAAAAAGAGAAGTGTGACTGTGCACACTACATCTTTACAAGTTCCTGAGTATTAATCGTTTCAATAAAAATTAGGGTGGAAGCACCCTAACATTAGGCAAAGTAAGAGTCACTTTAGGAAGTGTATAACATTACAACGGTTTCAAAAAAGAAAAAAACATGAGAAAGACAGTAAGCTACAAAGGTTTATAACAAGAAACTTTTAAAATATATTTTCTACAGTCACTTTGACTCACAGATAATATTTTGTCTTTTGGCATAATGTAATGTTAAGCTGTGGAATAACCGGTAATAACTGAAGTGGTAGTTTCCAGCTTAAGCTATCATTCTTTTAGGAGCTGTGAGGCCAACTAACAGCAGGCATCTATAATGTGCACATAGCTCCAAAAAAGAGGTGTCATTCATATTCATACATGATACCTTTGATATGTTCATTCAAATTGACTGGTAAGATATTTGTTGATCAAGAACAAAACAATGGTGGTCCATCTGATCCATGTAGCGTAAAAGAAGTACAGTTACAGTTCCTTCATTCTGAAACTTTTTGGAGAAAATACGAATGTTCCAGATCTTATCTTATTATCTCTCTTACGAGTTCTTCTGACTTTCTCCCTCTCACCTCCCCTCAGCTCCTCCTCAGACTTCGACTGCTCAGCCTGAAGCTCAGCCAGTGGTCGGAGGAGAGAAGGAGGAAGAGGCAGGCCCCTCAGGAGGAAGAGGAGGAGGAGGAGTGGAGAGTGGAGTGGAGGAGCAGCAGTCTGGCCGCTGCTGCAAGGTGAAAGCTCCTCGGTGGATACTCGCTTGTGTGCACTACCGCTTCCCTGCCAGCATCGACCCTTTCACCAGTGAGAACCCAGCCGAGTCTCCCCCCGCTGCCCGAACACCACCCTGCTCTACACTAGAAGCTCCTTTACCCAACTCACAGACTAACACTTTTCAAAGTTCTGACATTTATTGAAATGAATTGAGCGGTTTACTGCTCATTATTAAAGATCTAAAGTGTTTTTAAGTGTGTTTATATGCAACCAGAGTGCAATGGCTTAGCGCTGTGGGGTTTGGGTAAAGATGAATCTACAGTACTGTCCAGTTACATGCACCTGTCTTCTCATCATCTGTCATTCACCCCTTCATCTTCCCTCTTTCCCTTCATTCGTAAGGACTTAAGGAGCTAGTTCATCCTCCACAACCAATTGTTCTACTTTGGCATAAAACGAAGTTCTGTATAATCCACATGTTGCTTTTTATCACAGATCCTATCCTGCTTGCTTTTACGGCTGTACCAAATTCCTTATTTTTGTAATTAACACAGTCTGAAGTTTCTGGAAATCTTTCCATCACAGCATTAAAATATCCTACACAAGCCACCTCTATTTCAACAGATAACATAAGTATGAATAGCTTCAGCGTAGCATCATCTTGATCTGCAACTGTGCAGAAAAACCCAGGAAATAAATACAATATATATATCGATTAAGAATTGAAATGTTTAACGTTATAAATTAAGCTTTTGTATTCATGCTCTTTTTCCATCACTCTGTAGTTACTGGCATACCGTATGAGTACTGGTTGATTTCAGCCTCTCCTTAGACCCATCTCCCTCCCTCCCTTGTTCCTCTGCCTCTCTCCTCAGACTTGATGTACGTGCTGTGGATGTTTTTGGTCTCTTTTGCGTGGAACTGGAACGCTTGGTTCATCCCGGTGCGCTGGGCCTTCCCCTACCAGACCCCCGACAACATTTACTACTGGCTGCTGACCGACTACCTGTGTGACCTCATCTACATCCTGGACATGACCATCTTTCAGCCGCGCCTGCAGTTCGTCCGTGGAGGAGACATAGTGGTGAGGGGGACGCTGGGAACATGATAACATTTTATTTAACAGAATTGCTGATTGTTTTCGGAAACATCATGCCTTAATGGAACTTTAAAAAAATAAAATCTTTTTAACAAATTATTTCACTTTAAACTGAATTAAACCGAAAATCAGCTTAAACATATATTTTTTCAAAACAGTAATCTTAATGTCATAACTGTTGAAAAGCACAACAGTAATTACAAATACAATTTGATTAATTGCCAAGACCTAGGAAACATTGTTTTATTGTGAACAAAAAAAAGAACACATAGCTAAGCTTTGTTTTTAAAGGAATTACAACGTTTGAGTATTCTTCATACCAGCAATCGTTCTGTTTTTTTATTACAGTGTGACAAAAAAGAGATGAGAAAGAATTACATGAAAACCAAACGCTTCAAGGTAAGTTACTTGAGTTGAAATAAAGTAGCATTTGAAGTGTTTTTTGCTTTACTTCATGTATTTAATTAGGTGCTACATTTCTGTTTTTCAGTTTGACTTAGCCAGCCTTGTTCCCCTGGAGATCTTCTATTTTAAAACTGGCATCAACCCTCTGCTTCGTTTACCCCGGCTGCTGAAGGTGAGCTTTATTACTGCTTTAATAAACCACTAAGAATCCTTTCACATAAATGTACTACGCTACAAACAGCGGACACTGAGGATATCACATCTATTGTCAGTGTGGCATCAATACAAAGGAGAAGTTAACTTCCAGGGCTCTGTTTATCCGCTTTGAAAAATAGGAAGTCAATTATTCAGCTATCAATTTTCCAACTGTTAGAATGCCAATTTTGAAACTAACCATTGTTTCGCCTCCCCAGATAAACTCCTTCTTTGAGTTCAACGAGCGTCTAGAGGCCATCTTGACCAAAGCCTACATCTACAGGTCAGCTGCAGCATATCTCACTGCCCTTAAAGGAATCCTCTCTATATCTCTGTTGCTGTCACGGTGTCTTCCTTCCTTCTTTGAGATGAGCAAACAGATTTGAGATATTCTGTTTATTTAAATTCTTTGCTTTCTGTCTCCCAGGGTGATCCGCACCACC
The DNA here is from genome assembly GCF_000735185.1 of Notothenia coriiceps. Lineage (NCBI taxonomy): Eukaryota > Metazoa > Chordata > Actinopteri > Perciformes > Nototheniidae > Notothenia > Notothenia coriiceps. The sequence goes on from NW_011354820.1 coordinate 158,166, forward strand.
ACCTACCTTCTCTACTGTCTCCACTGTAATGCCTGCCTGTACTACTGGGGCTCTGCCTACACAGGGCTGGGCTCCACACAGTGGGTGTACAACGGCAAAGGCAACAGGTCAGTGCCATTAACCCATTCACACACAGACTACACACACATCACTTTTTTTAATGACTATAGTAGTAAATGAATTCCATGATTATTAACGTGTTCATATAAATATGTATATGTAATTTAATAATGTGACAAACATTGTAATTGAGACACAAACAAATCAATAAACTACAACCCTGTACTGCTACATAACATCTGCTCCTGGTGGCGAGCATCTTGTCAAGCTGCTCCACTCACCGCAGTAGCTGCAGAAGGTTTTTGGGACATTTCCAAAAAATTTGAAAACTTTTAAATATTGATTGCAGAAATCAAATCATATGTGAAAATGTGGATGGTTTTTAGCTGAATCAGTCACATATAGAATCCTCTTGGTCTATTCTAGTCCCATATGTTGGCATTTATTTAACATCTTATCAAGTTATAATTCTGAAGACATTATCTTTTCTCTGTCTCTGTGTAATGCTTCCCGTCGTTGTCTCTGCTCAGTTACATTCGCTGTTACTACTTTGCTGTGAAGACCCTGATCACCATTGGTGGTCTGCCGGACCCCACCACCCTGTTCGAGATTGTCTTTCAACTCATCAACTACTTTGTTGGAGTCTTTGCCTTCTCAATAATGATTGGACAGGTAGGCCGTTCACACATTTTTCAAGCCAACACAAACTCCATTGCGAGAGCGAATACAATGAAATACTTAATCTTCTTCCCTGTACTGTTAACTTTGCTTTTAAGTGCAGTGTTACCTACTGATAGGGCATGTTTGCTGCTTTTTCTATGTACTATCTTTCTACATTTTTTATTGATATTATTTTTCTACACCTTAAATTAAGGGGAGTTCTAGATCTTATGCATTCTTATGTGTGTATAAAAAAACAGAGACACTTGCCACAATTGCATGCCATTAACCTCTTTGTGCAAAATGGTGTTATGTTTGTCAGATGCGTGATGTGGTCGGCGCAGCCACTTCAGGTCAGACTTACTACCGCACATGTATGGACAACACCATTAAATACATGTCCTCATATCGCATCCCCAAAGACGTGCAGAACCGTGTCAAAACCTGGTACAACTACACCTGGCAATCACAAGGCATGCTGGGTAAGGAGAGCATGATCTGTGCACCTTCCTTCGTCTCTTATACACGTCACATTTCAGTCAATCTGTACCTCTCATTATCTGCCCTCCAGATGAGCAGGAGCTGCTGACTCAGCTGCCAGATAAAATGCGTCTGGACATCGCTATTGATGTCAACTACTCCATCGTCAGCAAAGTCGCTCTTTTTCAGGTAAAAACACATAAGATGAATACAGTACTCAATACAGTATATTCTTAAATCTACAATTCAGTAAGACAGACATGGTTTAGTTAGTATCTAATCTTGCTGTGAGACCAAGTTGTGCTGTATATAGTCATAAAACGGCCCAAAAAGATGATACATTTGTAAATTAATAAAAATATAAATCTTTACAATTGTTCTTTTCATGTTTTTAAAAAATATATATTTCTACATTTAATATTTTATCAATTTATGCATATATTTTACATCTTTTTATTTACTTTACATACTTCCCCCCCCCATTTATGGCACTGTTATGACTCCATAGATAGTACACTTGTGATAAGGACAGCCACAAGAGATCACTGCTTTCTCTCTTTTCGTCCTCCATCTTGACAGGGTTGTGACAGACAGATGATCTTTGATATGCTGAAAAGCCTTCGCTCAGTTGTCTACCTGCCTGGGGATTATGTCTGCAAAAAGGTAGAATGCAAACTTATTTGTTTGTAGAAAGTGTATGTGGCAACTTTTCTTATCATTGTTGCCATGTGTATTGCTCTGTCCCTCTTATGATCTGCCTCTTCTTCTCTTTATATTGCTCAGGGGGAGGTGGGTCGTGAGATGTACATCATAAAGGCGGGGGAGGTGCAGGTGGTCGGGGGACCGGATGGAAGGACCGTGTTTGTCACCCTCAGAGCGGGATCAGTCTTCGGGGAGATCAGGTGAGGACATTTATCAAATCATTATTATGTACAGTTCTTGCCTATCTAAGCTGCCAACTCTGACAATCAGGAAGTGTGATTTTTTTACTTTTGTTCTAAAACCTTTGGATGAAATCCATAAAATGTTATGTTAAAAAGTCCAACTGACCTATGGCAAAGTTAACAATATCGCTTTTTAACCATAGTTTCTGTGATTGGCAGTTTGCTTGCAGTGGGTGGGGGTAACCGGCGCACAGCAAATGTTATCGCTCATGGATTTGCCAACCTCTTCATCCTGGACAAGAAAGACCTGAATGAGATCCTGGTGCACTACCCAGAGTCCAAGAAACTGCTCCGCAAGAAGGCCAGGTTAAACATCAGTGCACCACACAGCAGCAATTATCATTATCTTGAAACCACAACAAAAAAAATACTTGGCATACTGCTTTGTATCTGTCCTGTAGATATACTGGGGCCTCAGAAGTAGAGTTATCCAAGAGCTTTGTTGCTTTGTCTGCATGTATCACACCATTACTGATGTCTGTTGCTGTCTCAATCACAGGAAGATGCTTACCAAGGGAAAGAAACCTGAGCCCAAAGAAGAGCCTAAAGGTCCCCCTCAGGCCCCGGCAGCCCCTGTAAGACCGGAAACCCCCAAACTGCTGAGAGCAGCCCTGGAGATGGCAGAGAGATCCACAGGACTTAAAGGAGCTCTGGCTAAAGTCAAAGAGAAGACCAACAAGTCCAGTGTCTCATTACAGGTGAACATACACCGGAAACCAAAAGCAGATGTATGTTGCGTCTGTAGATGCATTGACCAAAAGAGGGCATTAGATAATGCCTTCTTTGTATATCAAACCAAATATTTTAGAAAACTCAAAAATGTATGGTGGTAACAAACTTTTATTTTTCAAATTTTACAATACAAATCTTCAAAGGCCGTCTCAATTTTGTCCCTCCTACTCTGAGCCAGAACTCTTCCCAAACATCTAACTATTCAATGTAATTCCTATCAATTTTATTTTTATTTTCTTTGAACACATATTTCATAAGATAATTCCTAATTTGCATATGGTTATCCAATATCCACATTTTCAGAAATCTTAATACAAAAATAATTGTCTTGACCTCTTCTCCTCCAGCCCTCCGTCTGCTCCTCCCTGCCTCCTCCATCTCCCTCCTGCAGCTCCGGCCCTGACAGAGACGAGGACACACCGTCACCTCTCTCCACCAGCTCTGCCACATTTCGCTCTGCCTCCCGTTGCTGCAACAACAACAACAACAACAACTCTGCGATGCCTCACTCTGCGTCACAGTGCCACGGCGATTCGGAGGAAATGCTCACAATGGACCAAGGAGAGGAGAGTGTGAGCGAAACTGAAGGGAACGAGGGTAGGAAGAGGAAAGAAAAAAAGTTGTGATAATTATTTAAAGGACAACGCAAGAACTGGATAACAATCCTGAATAGGAGAGGGGAAATTGGTGTGATGGAAATAGACATCGCTTTAAAGGGGCCCTATCATGCATTTATGAGCTCTGGTTTCAGGCAGAGGGTGAAAAGAGATGCTGCAACACAGGCAGTGTGATGAAAATAAAGAGCTTTTTGAACATTAAAGTGTGGAGACATGTCACACTAGAGACACTAAATACACATATCAATCTGAAAATGAGTGAAATATGGCCCCTTCAAAGGGAAAAATAGAGGAATATATGACATAAACTGACAGGATGGCGGTAATAAAGAGTAACTGTCACGTCTTGATGTCAGCCTGATCTGATAGTGGGAGTTGTGTGGGACAAAAATATTAAGGTAGTACTGTATTCTTTTCTGACCTACTAATCCAATGTGTACAGTTTAGACTTGTTGCCTGCTATATTTTGACTTTTGTGTCAAATGTCATCGACCCTGATTCTCTATTAGTTGCTTTTGCTTTTGTTTTTTATCAACCTCCACACACTGTGTTCATATGTATTCTTGTCATTATAAGATCACCAAACGTAGGAGCAAGCCTTCCCCACCTTTTCAGACTTAAAGCACATTTTCATAATCTTCTCTGAGTTTACAGTACAGATTTCAATGTAGCTATTCTTTTACTTCTTGCTACATCTTGTCTTTCTGATACAAATGTTTTTGCTGTTGTTGTTCACTGACTGTTCACAGATTATTTTGTAAACTTGAAAGAACAATCTGCCTTATCTGTGTTGTTATTTACATTTGTGTTGTATTGTGTGAGTAGCTTGCACTGCTGATGTTTTCACAAGTTGGTTTGAACAGCAGAGACCTAGTGAAACTGTATTTCAGGTTTTAACATGATCATCATGGTTTTATTGTTTATTTTGTACAATATTGTAAATATATTTGTTTTTGGAAATGTAGCTGAATCACATTTCAATGTAAATTCACTGCAGTGTCACAACCATACAACATGTACATACATGTAGATTCTGATAATAGTAAATGTTTAATCTGTGCTGTATAGCACACATTTCTTTGTGTGATTGTTAAGTTATTGATAGAGCCTCAGGAATGGGGCCGTAAACCAGCTAACCATACTGCCAGACAATCTGTAGAAAGAATTATAAATGTTGTATAAATGTATCGTGTGTGTGTGTGTGTGTGTGTGTGTGTGTGTGTGTGTGTGTGTGTGTGTGTGTGTGTGTGTGTGTGTGTGTGTGTGTGTGTGTGTGTGTGTGTGTGTGTGTGTGTGTGTGCGCGCGCGCGCGCGTTTGTGCGGTGAGAGACGAGTGCATAATGGACTCAAATGAGTGTATGATAATGCCCTTGATTTTGTCACTGATGTTTCCCTGTCTTTTGTGAATAAATGACCTGTTTCTGCATATTTGGTCTGAGTTTTTCTGTAAATACTTGCAATGACCATCGAACATAGTAACATACCAAGTTGTGGTATATAACTATGTTCATTTAATCAAATAACACTGTACTAAAGTACAATTTTGACCCACTTGTAACATCTATTTTGTTTATACTCCTACTTCACTACATCTCAGATGGAAACATTTAACTTTAATTCCACAACATTTAGTTTATAACTAGCTGCTTGACATGTTTAAATTATTAATACAAAGCTATATCTATATATTCTGCATTATGAGGAGGCAACTTTTACTTACCGTTCGCCTACTTAAAATCGTGTAGTATAATTGTATGTTCATACTTTTGAATGCAGGAAAACATTTTCTACACTGTGGAAGTACTGCTTTCACTTTAGTAAACATGTTAGTACTTCTCCCACCCTTGTAATTTGTGTATGTATATTATTAATTGATTTGCAATGATGCGCCATTAAACGGTTTCAGAACGACCACAGTGGAAACTCCAGTGCCATTTATCTAGGTCAAAACATACTGACTAACTGACTTTATGGAGGTGAAAAGGTCAGCTAAAGGAGAGCTAAACTCATTATACCCACAAGGCCCCGCCCCCTCTGACGTCAGTGTTTTCCCTCGCTCAGCTGATCCCAGTCAGACCGCCTACGGAAATGTTGTACAGTGCAGGATAAAGTAGCTTAGTGACATGACAGCATGCAACACATACCTCTGTTGGCTTCCATTGATCTGGTAATATTACTGCTCAGTTTCCGGATACATTTAACGGTTTATAATATACGCATGAGCTATTAGCATGAACGCTAGCATTGGTAATTACTTTTGCAGCTAGCTAGCATCAGTGAGAGCCAACTGAGCCCCTCGTGATGGTGCGGACTTGTTTATACTAACAGAGGAGAAGCTGAGATGGAAGACTGCAATGGGGAGGACATTATAGCAACACCTGAGCTACCTCTGGAGGTGAGTTCATGTACTAGTAGACATAAATAAGAAGATGCAACAGACTCTTCTGTTTATTTAAACATTCATAACAGTTTATTCTAGGCTGAATCCCAGAATAAAAAAAGGTTTTAATGTATGAATTATTATATTTTACTTCATTTAAGAACTGGGGTTCAAGGAATATATCACGAAAATATCTCAAAAAAGAAAATGTAATTATTTTGTATTGTCAATCTGTAATATACAAATACATACATGTAATACTGAAGGAAGTCTGTATGCTTTTAACAGGTTTTATATAATGTAACTGTCTGTCACGTTTGTCTATTGTTTTCTGAAGTATGAAAATACAATGAAGAAAAAGGAAGTCCCAATGGCCCCACCAAGGGATACGGGTTAAAATGCTGATTTAAAAGGCTAAAATGATCATACACTTCTAGAATTTTAATATAATATAGTTATGACTCTCATGTCCCTATAAAGAACATACATGTGAAATATCTGCTATGTTGAAATGACAGAAAATGTGCTTTGCTGGCTCCCAAAAAGCCAAGGTTTACATTTTCACAGAACCTCACTCAAACAGGCTGTATGCATGGGGTTTTGTAATAAAGGCCTCAGTGCCCTGTCCCTGGCAGAGGCCATAAGTCAATTCCCGGGTCTCAGTAGAGCAGAAGTCCTTTGCTGGTGGATTAGGACGTGTTATGACATTGCTATTCTTGTCAAATGACATTATGTCATTCAGTCATCCAATATGCTGTCTTTTGAGGGAATACATACTGTCAGGTGACCCTGGGGTGGATTTCCTCTTCCAGCATTAACACATTTGAATGTAATCTAACGTTGTATTCCTGTCCTCAGATCATAGTTTACATCCAGAGCTTTCTTCACGCTTCAGACAGGAAGGATGCCTCGCTGGTCTGCCGCAGCTGGTACTACGCCAGTCAAGACTTCCACTTTCAGGTAATTAGCTTCAGGGAATAAAGTGTGATGAATCGGCATTGTACATTCTTAAAAAACAGGGTGTTAACTATTTGAAAAGTGACTGTAGAAGGATCTGCATGACTCATGAGTGTGTAAAGCTTTGGGGCAAAGTAAACTCCATGCCTCTTCTCTGTTTCTCTCTGTGCAGAAGAACCTCACCTTCAGCTTCCCGGCTTCAGCCTCGTCCCTGGAGCTGATCAAGGGTCTGGGCAGGAAGTCCCGCTGCAGTCTGATTATCAAACAGCTCGATGGGTTCAGCATGTCCAGGTCACTGCTCCAGGAGGTACAGTATGCTCACATGATTAAAAAAGTCTTTACTCGTTAGGATGTGTGCAGGTGTTAACTGAAGAACACCTCTAGCTTCCGTATTAACCGAAAATAAGTCGCTCTTAATGGTCAAGAGAAAATGTCCCCCGAATCCAAAAAGTGGAAGTTCCTTAACCTGCATACTTTCTAATACTTAGCAGGAAGCAATGTATCTGGTTGTATAGAAGTCTATGAGAGAATGACCCTTCTTCTAGCTTCCTTTATTGACTCGGTAACATTTTGATGGCTTCAATTGTTAGTTTCAAGTGTTCTTTATTACATCCTGATGACCATTAATAAATTAAGGTCCCATTTGCAGTAAAGTAGATTTTTTTTGGCATTCAGTTTTTACTTTACTCTATCCTCTTGTCACATTTGTAGTTGAAAATAGACAAGATGACCAAGGGCCAAGATGCGTTACTGGAGGGTTCAAAATGACCCAACAATTGGGTGGAGTCACTGTGACTAAGGCCAAAGGAGAATAATTGGGAGCAGATTTGGATGGATGAAATATATAATTGCTGAGTATTTCTAATAGGGTGTGTTAAGACAAGTCATCCTTCTCTACTAAAACAGTAGCTTTTATTTTGGGAACTTTATTGCTGTTGTCATGTGAACCCTGATAGCACTAGCGTTGTATTTTCACTTAAAATGATCACACGATTTGTCGTAGGTCCAGACATTTTCCCTACCTCAAGGGCTTATGTGAGAGCCATTTAAAAAAAGACTGAGCAAACCAAAGTTGTTTGGATTGTATTCATCCTGCACATCATCTGGCTAAAAATGCTCAAAGGCTCACATTGCAGTCAGCCAGAAATATGATTTGAAACCTGCTTTATCTTGAGTGTTTGCATTGTATCACTCTAATCATTTTGATTACCCATCAAACTCCCATAAAAAGGTCCTATCCAGCAGATAGTAAATTCAACTCTGTTCTCTTGCCACGCTTGTCTCTTCGTTCCAAAGCCCCAACCTGTTTCTTTTTTCTTTCTTATGTGATTGTCTTTGCCTTTTCCCCCCCTTCAGGTGGGTTTGTGTTTGGGCTCTAAGCTGGAGAGCTTGGCCCTGCCCGGCAGCAGTATAACAGAGGCCTCTCTGCTGAGCCTCCTCCCCCGCCTCACCTCCCTCCGCAGGCTGGACCTCAGGGGTCTGGACAGCCTCTTCATGTCTGGGGCTTTCCTCTCCAGAGAGGAGCACAGACACCAGGTATTATATACTCTATTCTCTAAATGTGGCATTATTTTTTTCTGTAAAATGTGTCTGTGCTTTGGCCTATATTTGATAAAACAGCTAAAGAGAAATTAAGGAAGACAGAAGGAAATGAAATGTGGCTAAGGGCTGTGGGTTGGATTCGAACCCTGTCCGTTTGCCTTTTTTTTTAGGGGGATCCAAACGTATACAGCAACAGTAAGGCTTTAATGAAGTAATGATGCATTAGTTTAAAGTCAAGCTAATGAAATATGTAAGAAGAAGCCTCGCCCCGCCGCCTCTCGCTGCCATATCGCCTTTGAGTTCGACCCGTATCGAGGGGGAAGAAGGAAGAGATAAGCTATTGGGTTGTACCACTTTATTTAGAGTTGATATCAGAGTTGAGCTTATGTTTCGATGCTGATTATTTAACATATTATTTTGCAGTCTGGTCTCAAGAATGTCCATGATCTAGTATTGATTGCTTTATTAAGAATAATTCAGTAACTAATATTTCCTCATTTGTTATTTTCTTACACATCCCTTGGTAAATATTCAGGACTTCATGTCAGTTGCCACCAGCAGTTTGGTTGTTTTCACATCTTTCTGCTGCACAATCTTGACCAAGCATCTCTTTATGTTATTACATTGCTTAGTTTTAGTGCTACATTGCCCAGCTTTACTTATTTACTGGTTAATTCAATGGAATGGTTATTTACTGCAGAATGTAGGTCACTATCCAGCCCCCATGAAACTACACTGTGTAGAGGAAGTGTGGCAGCACCATCTGGCATGCAGTGTTAGTTAGTTAACCAACCTATTTACTGTACATGGAAGAAGAAAGTTTACCATGTAGAAAAAAAGAAGAAAAGCCCTGTGGTGTGAAGATGAAAATGACATGTAAATATTGCAGCCAATTCGGAATCTGCACTGACTGAACCCTCTGTAGCAAAGATACAGCAGCTAGTTTGCGAGGTAGCCATTGCTAGCCTTAGCTAAACCTTAATCTAATCACATTAATAAAAACAAATATTTTGAATAACCAACATCTTGGTATCTCACTGTTTTATTCCACATAGCTAAATAAGACACATGCTAAATGTTGTCATGGTGAAGATAAAACCCCAACCTAGCTACAGCTACTGCCATGTTAGCTTTTTAATCTAGTGGAATTACTGACATGTTTTTGTGGTTAAGCTACTTTAAATCACATGTTTAAGTATACTAAATTATAAACTAATACAATTATAGTATGTTTAATAACAAATAGCAAATAAAGTAATTTATTTTGTATAAAATATGTGAGTCAGCAAACTTTAAACCTTTTTTGTGGATTTTTTCTGCTCTCTGTCTTTGAAGCAGTATTAGGTTTTGCTTTCTCCTACATTTTGGCCTTTGTAGCTCTGCTAGTGTTAGTCTCTCTGTAGAGAGTAGTGCGCTGAGGAATAAGAACATCTGCAGTGATTATAATTGCAATCAGGGTGACTAACAGATGGGTGTTTCCCCTCAGTAAAAGTTGATAAATGTAACCTTTCATACTAATTATAAACGTAGTAAGGCTTTCAGGTCAAACTCCATCTTGTTGTTCCAGGTGAGGTCAGCTCTGTCTGGTCTGGAGGAGCTGGACCTGTCCGACCTGCGCTACCTCTCCGACCTCACCTTCAACCGGCTCACCAGCTGTACCCCTGGCCTACGCCGCCTCTCGCTGGCCGGCTGCCATATCGCCTTTGAGTTCGACCCGTATCAAGGGTGCCCAGCAGGGGCTGTTAAGGATTCGTCAGCACTGCTGTCACTGAGGAACTTGAAGAGGTTGGTAACGGAGCAGAGATGGACTCTCGTAGCTTTGGACCTCAGCAGAACCTCCATCACACCCGATTCACTACGCACTGTTGCACAGGTGGGATTACCTCCAGGCCCTGCTGCAGCTTCTCTATTACTTGAGTGGTCCTTACATTCTTTGACGATAAAACGTTTTAACTGCTTCGCCTCATAGATAACACCTTTTTGTAAGAATTTTTTAACACTTTATATTCCTTCTGTTTCAGGTTCCAGATTTGGTCTTAGAGGAACTGCGTCTGCACGGCTGTAAGGAGCTGACTGATTACTCAATGGAAGTTCTGGTGAAGCACCAGCCGAGCCTCCAGAGGCTGGACATCAGTGCCTGCACGGAGCTGACCAGCAGGTCTGTGGACGCCGTAGCTCAGGGCCTGAAGGCACTGACACAGCTCTCTCTGTCCCGCGACTGGAGGATCACTGAAAAAGGTGCAAATTATGTATTTTTTACCAGGAATAAACTCACTAATAGTCAAGGAAGAAAATATTCTTACATATTAACAGAAAAATACAAATACGTTTACGTTCCTTTCTGTTAACAACAATTAAATTGATTTGTTATTTCAATGTAAAAATGTATGATAAGTATTTATAAGACTAAATAAGTCCGTATTTGCTGAGTTAGGTGTGAAAATATGGTTGCTCTTCAAACTGTTTTCCCCTCAGCTAAGCCTCCATGCACATCAACTACCCTAGAATTTCGTCTGTTGGAAAATCTTTTACAAAGAGATCATTTTGTGTCGGCACAGGCCTCGCTGAATTACTGTCAGTGTCCTCCCTGAGGAGTCTGGACCTGTCTGAGTGTCTGCACGTCAGCGGGACAGAGATAGTGAAAGGCCTGACAGGATGCACCACTGCCCGAGCACAGCTGGACACACTGAGCCTCAAGAGCTGCACCTACATACGGGTCAGTCAGTGGGCAGTGACAGTATGAGGCTGTATTTCTCTGTGTTTTAACATGTAAGTCTGTCATTTACAAATAATGTTGTCTCTGTTTCTGTCTTCAGGATTTTGCAGTTTTCTCTCTCACACAGCTTCTGGGGAATACCCTCCGTGAGCTGGACTTGACATTGTGTGTTAATGTGACTGACCTGTCTGTGCGAGCTATAGCCACTTACCTGCAGGGGCTGGTGGTTCTGCGGCTGGGCTTGTGTAAAGAAATCACAGATTGGGGTCTGCTGGGGATGGTGGAAGCAACCAAATGTGAGCCTGACCAGGAGACGGTAAGAACCACATGTTAGAAAATTGTGGGTTTATATACGGTTAGCTTCTCCAAAATGGGGGTGTCTCAATCATTAAATTACACTTTACATTTTCCAAACTATGCCTTTAATTGTTTTTTCTCAACAGGCAGACAAGGGTCCGAGATTCACCCGGACTTTCGGCAACATGGGTTTCTTCCAGCCTCCGCGTTTACCCTTTGAGGAGAAACCCAAGCTGGTGACACAGAATGACCTGCAGCAGTTCAAGCAGCAAGCTGGAGCGTCTCTGTTAGCTCTGAACAGGTTGCAGGAGCTGGACCTCTCCGCCTGCCCCAAGCTCACCGACAGCAGCATCACCCAGGTGGGGGGCGGAGGAGAGCCAAATGTTTTAGTTTGGTGCAGGAATGCAGGAGATAATACTGTCTCTCCTCTCCTCAGGTGCTACGTTACCCAGACCTACGTCGCCTGTCGCTCTCCATGCTGCCGGAGATCACGGACGCCAGCTTGGCCTCGGTGGCCTGGCACTGTCGCAACCTCACCAGCCTGGCCCTGAGCCACTGCCCTGGCATCAGCGACCGCGGAGTGGCTCAAGCTGCACCGTACCTCCACCGGCTGCAGCACCTCTACCTCTCCGGCTGCAGCAACATCACTGACAGGTGAGCGGCACCAATCTCTATGTGTGTCTGTTTCCCCTTAAATAATGGGACAGTCCAATTGCAATACCAATGATGTGCAATATGTGCAATATATATACATATGCCGTTAATAACTGTGCAATATGTACCTGACTGGTATATCTCAGAACTAATACTGGATGTGTACTTTGCAAATTGTGTAATCTTTATTTTGTATCTTTAATATTTTTTAATGCATGCTCCTTGGATAATATTAAGCTTCTTTTGGCTCTTTTCTTGATGCAAATGTCCCCTCTGTGGGACGATTAAAGGTATTCTGATTCTCCATCCATCCATCCATCTTCTCCCGCTTATCCGTGGTCGGGTCGCGGAGGTAGCAGTTCCAGTATTCTGATTCTCATTCCATCCTCATGTTGAAAACAGATATTTTTCCTTTTACCTGTAGTTCTGTTTATCAAATGATATACGTATGTATTCTAGGTTTCAGAGTGTTCTGGGTGCATCTACTCACATGTCAATGTTGTCTTCTTCAGCTGAGCTTTAACGTTAGCTGTCTAAATAGATGCACGCTTCCTGATGGTGATACAGTTTGGTTAGTAGAGAGAAAATAGTTCCTAAATGAAACTGCTCACAACAACGTATGTGGGTTATTTTGAGTAACCGGGTCATGGTTTCTGAAAAAAACACCCCAAAACGTTTTGGAGCTTTGAGAACCACACGCAAGGGCCATCTAGTTCCATTATATTGAAGAGAAGTTAGACAAACATCCGATGTCTCTATCTAGATTGATAAACCAGGCTTTGGTGAAGATATGAAGTTTGTATTTTGAAGGATTGCTTCCTGATCTCTTGACCTTTGCTCCTGCAGGTCTCTGTTCCTCCTGCTGCAGCACTGTGACCGTCTGCAAACACTCGACATCTCAAGGTGCAAAAACATCTCCCCAACAACGGTGGACCTCCTTCAATCCAGGCTGCCCTTCTTGGAGAATGTCCACCACAAATTCATAGGTGGGGCTGATATATCCCTTACATTCTGACTGACTGAATGTCCTGGAAGACCACTTGTCTTTTTTCAGAGACAAAAACTTGCTGACCAAAGACTGCTCCAGGAGTTTTGCACATTTGAGAAATTTGCACAAGAGCTGAAGGAAAGAGGTGTGTGTGTGTGTGTGTGTGTGTGTGTGTGTGTGTGTGTGTGTGTGTGTGTTCAGTGTGAGAGAGGTACCTCTAATGTGGAAATACTAACATTTGTTGCTCTGCGTGGCGTCAAAAAGAACTAGACACGGTGGAGAAAACTGACTGAAAACATACTTCCCTCTACATGGATCTGTTAAAACCAAGAGAAACCCTGTAGACTGAGACGCAGCTGCCACAGTTTGAAGGAAATATGCTCACAATAAATCATATTTTGCTTTTTGTTTTAATTGTCTTGCAGAAACAAGGTCCTGTTATCGTAAAAAGTAACTCAGAAAGACTTGCATAGCTGAAGGTAAGGTAGGAACAAATATATAAAAGCTATCCCATAAGAAATCATTTTGTTGAGATTTAAAGCACATTTTTTATATAAAAATGTAATTATATATTTCATATTTTAAATTCTTACACTTTACATTGCTCCTTTTGCTTAACATGAGCACATTTATGTTGTTTTGAGCAGCTGAAGAAGGTATTTTTAAAGCTCACACTGTAAGGTGTTTTTCATTTTCTTGATAATTTATTTATAACAAAACAAGAGAATAATTCTTTCTTAAAATAACGTATCTGTGTTGCTAAAGTAGGAGGAAAGATTGATATGAAGTTAAATAGGTGTCCTTAAATATTTTCAACTTTTAGACCAGAATTAAGGCCAATAACTTATTTAGCATGGTCTCTTCTGAAATGGCTTTCCTTAAAGGTCCCATGTCATGGTCATTTCTACTGATCATAATTCCATTGTTGAGGTCTACTAGAATAGATTTACGTTGTTCAATGTCCCAAACTCACATTGGTTTCTCATACAGCATCTCTGTATAGTATGTGTATTCACTCTCTGTCCTAAACGGCTTGTTGGAGGTGTGTGTGTGTGTGTGTGTGTGTGTGTGTGTGTGTGTGTGTGTGTGTGTGTGTGTGTGTGTGTGTGTGTGTGTGTGTGTCTCCACGGATTGGGTGTGGTCACGTCACTATACTCAGGAAGCAAACAATGGAAAAAGAGAAATCTCCAACGAGGCGTTCTGGGGCAGCACAGACAGAGTTTTACTCCCTACAGGGTGTACTTTGAGGGTTTTGACTCTGCAGACCGTTTACATGCATAAAAAGCAACATAACACACAAGGGGACGGGTAATAACCGGAAAAGCATGACATGGGACCTTTAACATGTCAGCAGTGCTTACAGCCTCCATATAAAATAAAGTTAAATGTATTAAGGTTACTCTGACAACTGCCCGTTTATTTGAGGTAATAAGTATGAAGTCTTTATTATTTTCTAATGAAAATCTGGACATGACCTGTGATAACTGGATACTAAAAGCTTACCAGCAGTTCATTCCTTTATAGTGTGCTATGTTGAATAATGTTGTACTGTTGTAACACTGTCTGCTGCACTATGCCCGAGGAGGAATTATAGACTGTAAAGATGAGAAATAAACATTTTTTAAATAAACTATCAGCATAGTAGTCAACTGTTGGCTATTATGCGATGACTAAAACACAAACACATGCTTGTTTTATTTTCATAAATCAAACTGTTTATTCCAAAGTGTGTGATTCAAAGTGGATATTTGTTACAGAGTGCCAGTTTGCACTGCAGAGGAAAAGTGATGGTGCGAAACAAACAAACCTGTGTCAGTTATTGAGAAGCCACTGAGTGTTGCTGAGTCAGAGTGCAGCACATTGTGATAGGCATGTCGCCTCCATCATATTAGTACCTTTTATAAAATCTTTCCATTTCAGGATCTGATCCAACATTTAAAAAAAATCCTACACAGGAACACTTATTGCATTCTGTATCATACAGATATAGTTTGATAAGCTTTGTGTCTCTCTTTGTAAAACTTGATATGTTAAGTCAGCATGGTACCTAATGCAGATCTGCATCACTATAACACATCTAATAAAAGTCGTACAGATCATCTCGGATCCACAGCTTCTGGGATCCGTACCAAAACCCATTTAACCAACACATTGTCCCACACCTACACATACTGTACTTGTCTTTCTTATGTTGGAAATGAGTGTAATGTATACCACATCGTGAAAAAGCACTGTCCAAATTCATGCTCATTCAAAAACATAAAAACATGAGCACAGCCAGCATTTAGAGACACAGCGTCTATCGTCTCGACCAATAAAAACCACCCTCGCACACAGGAGCATTCCATGTACCATACATCGTTTAAGATATATTTAGAGATATAAAATGATAACAAAACTAAATCATAGTACCATTAATTGAGTGGCTGAAGAAGAAGGATTTCATTTTTCTGAGGAAATATGTTGAATTAATGCAAATACAGTCAATAGGCAAAAGGTAGCAGTTTCCACAGGTTTTCTTCACTTGGATGCAGAAGACCACATAAACCTAATGTTATAAATCTGTGTAATAGGAATAAGTGCACGGATGCACAGGTCAGTTCTCACCAAACACACACTTCTTATTTCAGACACACACACACATATACAGTATATATATATTTACACATTCACACATCCTGCTCTACTGCTCCGTCTGGCTGAAGTCGTAGCAGAAGTTGTAGTTGCTGGGCGGTTTGGGGATGACGGGCGCACAGTCGGGGATGGGAACGTTCTCCAGGTCCAGGAGGCGGAGCTTGATCTCCATGGAGAGCAGGATCTCCAGCTCGCTGCGCGTGGACTCGCTGCTCATCTCCCGGCCCAGGAGCACGCTCAGCCCATCTGTCCACAGGCAGAACTGAGAGGACGCCAGGGAGGTTTAATATCACTGTCGTCATGCACACAGAAACATTTAACTGTGATAAAGAGGAAGATACTCCACAACACTCACATCAGTTCTGGAGGGGGCGATGAAGTTAAGGCTGTCCTCTTCTACATCATATGTGAGGCTAAAGGCCAGGTCCAGCACCTCCTGCAGCGAGGGACACAAAGGGTGTTAATAGATTCAAGATTCAAAGTTTTTATTGGCATATGCTCATAGCTACAGCATAGAAATGGCAATGAAATGGTTCTGACCTGAGCTCCTCCAACAATGCAACATATGTAATAAAATACAAAAATACAAAATGTGCTAAAGTCTATATACACGTAAATTAAATATGATATGTACAAGAACAGAATATGAAATTAAATAATGTGCATTAACACAATTAAATACGTTTATATCAAGTTAAATAATGTTTAACAAATCAGTTAAATTAAACTCATAAAATGAATTAGAATGGTGATTTGATAATTGTATTACTGCGCTCTTTGAGCAATGGAAAAAGAGAAATCTCCAACGAGGCGTTCTGGGGCAGCATAGACAGGTATTTTCTGTGTTAGAGTTTTACTCCCTACAGGGTGTACTTTGAGGGTTTGTGACTCTGCAGACCGTTTACATGCATAAAAAGCAACATAACACACAAGGGGACGGGTAATAACCAGAAAAGCATGAAAAACATTTCCGTCAGATAAGAATTTCCAAAGAATAGTCCTAAAGATGAGGGGATCACTCTGCATCGATGATATACAGTACATCATACTGAGAGGAGGAGTGCTGCCCACCTTGTTCTGTTTGCTTTTGTTCTCCTTCATGTGAGGACAGTCTTTTCCCGTCAGCAAGCCTTTGATATCTGCCACTGGAACTGAAGGGAACAAATGGAAAGGGATGTGATGTGTGATTTGTCTTGATACAGAACATATGTGAATCTTAACATCTGCAACACCCCAGTCCAGCTTCAACTCACTCTTCTCTTGCAGTGTTTCTATTGGTGGATTGTCCGTGTCCTCCTCCACATCCCCGTAGTGAAGCATTTTGTGATTGGGCGACAAGCGGCAGTACCACAGTTTATCTGAGGAAAAAGCAAACAGTCTAAGAGGTTAGAAGAAAAATACACACTGTACGCTGTTTGTAAGGGTGAGTGTGTGTGTGTGTGTGTGTGTGTGTGTGTGTCCTCTCACCCTGCCTGCGTCGGTTGCTGATCTTCCTGAACATGGTTCCTTGACACAGCCTGTTGAGTCTCTGCTGGCGGATCAGCTCCAGCAGCTCCGGCTTCAGGCGCTCTTTGAGCTCCCTGGATATTATTATATCACACACACACACACACACACACACACACACACACACACACACACACACACACACACACACACACACACACACACACACACACACACACCATCACATGGTGTTACATTAGAGATGGCAGAATATATACAGTATATATATATATCATTTTTAATCGCAGATTGTTACAAAAAAAAACTCACAATACGTTTATTATGGTAAATAGAAGGTTGGCGTTATGATGTATGATAACCTAATCTCAGGTTGTTTTTTTACTAAAGAAAGATCGGTCATATCTTAGATGCAATACAAATATGTCTTTCTTAATAAAATCTAAGGTTCCCTGAATACCTGTATACCAAACGGATTATATTTGGCTATTTCAATAGTTTAAAGCATATTTTGATGATAATCGGGATATAATTGTGAATCCCAATTATTTTAGCCCTGACTTGAAAGGTCCCTTTCTCCCATGCCTAGTTAGCATTCACAACCTAACCAAAGGAAACCCAATCCAGACACATAACATAAAAAATAAAACACATCGCCAGAAAAGACATTTGTCTTCATTGTTAATTGATTAGGAAAGCCTAAGGGGATTTAAAGCATGGACAATAACTTCTGCCCCCCACATTCAGTGTGACAGCATCACTCTGCTACACGCAGTGTTTAGTGACAAACAGCAGCTTCCATAGGGGTGGAAACTCCCTGCAGTCATCAGCAGAGCAGCTGAGCTGGTTCCGACACTGTGTGGCTGGACTTTTCTACATATTAACAATCAATCTAAATCAGGATCTGAACCCTTTTTTTAATGTTTGGAAAACCAATAGCTGCTGGATCTCCGGCCAAGCTTTTGGAACAGAGAATCCAAATATTGTGCCAACATGGGAATTGTTTCTAATGTTTAAAGATCCTGCTACTCACAGTACGGGGGGAGCGAGGGTCTCCTCTTGGTGCAGCCGCTCCGTCTGCCGCAGTTTGAGGATCTCGCTGTAGTTCAGGGCATTGACTTTGTTCTTGAAGAGCTCCAGGGAGGTGGGCTTACTGGAGAGGGTCCTGGTGATCTGCTCCCTCACCACCTGCATCACCTGGGGACAGAGAGAGATGATACACACTTACTGTTTCATGTAGGAACACCTGCGGACTGCCTCCAGTTTGTCTGGCAGGGATGAGCGATAAGGACGTGTTAAGTTGAGATGTGTTGAATTGTATTTATATTTGGGCTGTAACCCCAGCTTCTCTTTCCTACTAACATGTCTCCTGGATTCAGAGATGCTTTTGGGTTTTAGTGCCATTCAGAAGAGAGATTCAGTGAGATTGACATAACTTGTACACATCATCCAACGACAGCAGCAGAGAAGAACAATGTCAAAATGAAGACATCCTTTAGACAATGATAAATATAACATGTAACATAAAACATTTTGGCCCAGTGAAACGTAAAATGATTATCCTAAATGTTATATTTTATTAGAGGGGAACAGATGGAAGGTCCCAGCCACAAATAAAATACGTTTGTTCTACTATCCTGATCTGAATGACATTCATGGTCAAAGAATTTGATTCATGTTTTAAAAAAAAACATTTTAACAGATTCATTTAACCCTGCTTCCCAAATCTTTTTCTTTCTTTTAAAAGATACATTTAAGATATTTTATTACCTATCAAAGTCTTACTTTTAGAGGAATAGAATACATTCCTGACACAATTACCCTTTGGGTTGTCAATACAAAAGACCCTAACCAATGGCCTTTTAAAATGTTAATGACTTATTCAAACCCCTTTCCTAATGGAAAAGAATCCATTCAAATAGTTTCCCTCCTAAATCCTTCACCAGTTGAAGGTTAAAGATTCACACTGTCCAACCACCTATTGAGTACCCTCCTCTCTCAGGGGCCAGCCATTGATCAGCACGCTCTTTATTAACCGAATTATCTGCCACACCCCCCCAACACATTCACCCAACAACGTTTAATTAGAACAATCAATAACTGGGATGTTATTTCCCTGGGGTTCATATATAATAATAGAATTCAAACAATCGAACATATATTTAGTTTGAAAACAATTTGTACCCACAGACTGAAAGGCTCTAGCACTGACTCAGCGTTTGCCATTCCCGTGTGTGTGTGTGTGTGTGTGTGTGTGTGTGTGTGTGTGTGTGTGTGTGTGTGTGTATTCTGCATGACTTGTTAAACTGAAGCTCACTCAGAGAGACAGGGGGAGACCCCGAGGGCCGATACCCTGAGATAAGAGCTGAGGGCAGTTGGTCAAAATCTGCACATGTGTAAAATCAATAACTGCCTTCAGTATACGTGCCTCAGCTGTAAATAGTGCAACATCTATCAAAAATCTATAAAGCTAGAAGCCTGTTTCAGCTGTATTCGTCCTGCTTTCATTTTCTCTCTCTCACACTCTGCTGACCTACATCATTCCTGCTCACACCCCATTTGACTGATTGGGAGCAATCGGTGAGGAAAGAGTAATTTGACCTATTTTTAGCACAGCTCCGTCGAGACCGCTCTGAAAATGTTCCATTATATAAAAAACTGAAATGTCATGACAGTCTGTTGGTGCCATGGAGAGTCTTTCCGTCTGGCAGCAGTGGGAGTACAGATGGTGGAATCTCACATTGTATTGTGTGAACACGCGACTACAGTCTCTCCCTGCTGAAGCCCCCCCGAGCCAGAGTAACCTCACTGACATGACACCAGCCAGCCACTTCACACTGTTGTGTCATGTTGACTCTTATGCTACAAATCAATTCCGTTGTGAAGACACATATTTCTAACAGTTTAGCTTTAAGTATGGATACAAATTGCCCTTAACTCTGCACCTGGAACATTTGATATCGACTGCCGAATAACAAACAACAAACTGCTTGACATGCATACTGACTAAGAAACAAAACCAAAAACAACCTTACCTCCATTTTCCTTGCAGCAGTACTACTATGAGGTGAGCCCTTCGTCAACAATGGGAGGAGAGTGACGTGGACGACCCGCAGTGAAAGTGAGAGGCAGCGATCACTGCATGACAGGAGAGTGCAGGCCTGTGGCTGTTTTGTAAACAGACCCTCAGATACTCTCACACACACGCTGGTCCGGCCCCTCTGTCATTTAGCTGAAGTGGCCAATGGGAGCGAAGGTGGCAGCTGTTCCCTAACACCCTGCAGCATGTGATAAATGTGTGTGTGTGTGGAGGGATACCGTTATGACAGAGGGTGTTTAGAGCAACCTGAAACACTTACACTTCTAATTCATTCTCTAAGTAAGAAATCCTAACATGATTTTTGTTTTCCCACCATCTTCCCCTCTCTTGTCTCCCCTGCTCCCCCTCATATTGTTTCCAGAGGTTTCCCCTCTGTCGTTGTGTAATTACTCCCCATTCCCGAGCGCTTTGTTTTCCCTGTTTCCTTCTCCCTCTGTTTCTGCCGCCCACCACCCTTCTCTTTGTCCACCTCATGCCCCTTTGTGCTTGCCCCAAAGCACCCTGGGTAGGGGTCCATGGTCCGAAACAAAAGCCTGGTCTGCCTGCCTGGCGCTCGGGACACTGGCCCGCTCCCGAGGGGTGAAAGGTCACCGAGTTTTATGACTACCGGGAGAGGGGCGTTGTTGGTTGTGTGTGATGGTTGGGACAAAAGCGAGGCCACTCTCCTTTTCAGTACCCTCCATATTTCTCCCAGACAAGACCCTGCTGCTGAAAGCTGGGCTCAGCCCATTACTCTATCATTACACTGAGGCTGGGGGCTCCATGTGTGTTCCTCATGCAGGATCACCTCTCCATGAGGGGCAGCTCTGGGACGGTTAGCATGAGAATAAAGCTATTCAAAGTCACAAACTTACACAAATCCACCATAAAACAACTCTTTAAAGGCTCTCGTAAAAGAGTGATGTTAAACTGGGAGTCTGGAGGATCTTGCCCTTTTGTTCAATGACTTTGAAACCTTCATGTCGTTTATTAACATAACTCACGGTGGGCTTGATTCATCTTGGTAAACCCAACATATTATTATTCACTTGAATTTGATATAAAACAGAAAAGCCAGAAATCTCTGTATTCATATATTATCTAAATAGTTTTGATCACAGCTCTGATGTAATATAAGTGAAATTAAAGTTAGAGCTGCTGAGCTGTATCATGATTCATGACGCTACAGTGCAAGACAACAATCCACACACCAAGGGTTTATTTAGCAGATCTCATCATTAAAGAAGTGTATCTGTGATATGGCCTGGTCAACATAATGTCCCGGGAGCTGTTTGCAAGACCTGCTGGGGTCTGGGGTCTGAATACCCCTAGTCCTCTCTGTACACACAAGAACAGTCGGAGCAGCTTTAAGCCATGCTGGAGCTGCGATTCCAGCGACTGTATCAGGGGACTATGTTGCTGCATAACGTATGTTTAGAAAAGCACAGACAAATTGAGTTATCTGCCTTTGACTTCAGCATTCCTCCTTCCTCCTGTCTTTATTGGATTTTCTGAGTGGAAATGAAGACAAACATGCCAACAGTACAACTAGGATAAGGTCTACCCTTTCAGAGCATTTACAGCATGTACGAAGATCTGCCTCAAACTGTACATTTGTTGTACTATCATGTTTATATGTAGGGGTTACGGTCGAGTAGCACAACTCTGGATCAGATACCTATCATACCTCATTATGAACTGGAAGTATTGAGACAGACTAAGGCACCCCTCGTGTTTGTATATGGAAATGTGCAGCTTTACTTGCAGTTGGCTAGCTTAGCTTAGCGCTAAGACTGTAAACGAGGAGTGGGTATATTTTGATATTTTCATCCATCGCTGGACATATTTCCTGAAAAATTAAACTCTTCTTTTAAAGTGAATATACAGCCTGATAAGTTTGAAGCTAGCCTACCTTGTCGAAGTCCTCCTGTGTGGCTCTCATCTCCTTCCAGGTCTTGTTGAGCAGCTGAATGCAGACGCAGAAAAGCTCCTCCATCAGCCGATCCTGACTGAAGAAGATGGGGTGGTAGTCAGATCTCGTCTCTGATGCTGTTAACAGAGGAGGGAATAGAAAAGATGGAAAGGAAAAGCAAAACAAATGGAGATGATCAGTTGCAGAGTGCGTTTTACCAGAGGTTCAACATGGTTCTTATGCCGCAGGTTGGAGGTGAACTCACGGGGTTCTCCGATGCGAAGGATTTCACACAGGATGAGTGTGAGCTGGATGCTGCTCCTGGCAAACGGACACTCGTGTTTGTCTTCCCTGCTGCTGTTCTCCAGGACAAACTGGGGGAAGGACACAATGGACATTCAGCTGGACAGGAAGTGACGCCTCTGTCATAGAGCTTACACAGACAACAAGAACATGACAGTATTGACTTTTTCAACTGTTATAAAGCACTTGCACTTTTATCCTGTGTTAGACAACCAAAACATGTATGAGATATTAAGATCAGGTCATCAAAATGGGATTTTCTTTATCATTTCTAATATGAAACGGCTCAGGTTAATGACATACTTGAGGACAATGCTAGCTACAACATTGCAAAAGTCTGAAAATGTGTTGAAAAATATTGAACAGAGCCATAAACTCTTTATATGGTGGAATACAAGCAGATCCATCCTGCTCACCCTGCTGTAGGCGTCAGGGTAGCGTGAGGCAAAGTAAAACATGGTGTCCAGAGCCAGAAGACCAGGAGGCGTTCGCACCAAGTCCTGCCCGGGGTTACTATTGTTCTGAAGGGATCAAAGAGAATATTAATCGCAGAAGGGAACAGAAACATCAGGGAAAGACTTCTGACAGCGGCCACCTACAGAGAAGCCTAACTTCTTGAACTCTTTGGCGCAGAGCGAGCGGCGCCTCTCGTTGTTCAGACTGTTCTCGCTTTCCGTCTCAAACGCAGTCTGCCGCAAACCGTGAAGGACGTCTCTCTGCTCCTGCAGGACGGAGGCAGAAGAAAGATAGATGTTTAGTGTTAACAGGTGTTTTCATACTTTGGTCATTTATTAAGATGAAAGATAAAAACATTTGCTCAGAAAAAAACAACAAACTGGCTTTACACCAAGGAACAGCTGAGCACAACAAAATCTGTGATCAGTGAGAAGTTATTGTGTTTTAGATATGTACAATTTAAAAGTAGAGTTGTTTTGAAGTTGAGTTTTATGAGGTACTTATCATATTAATGTATCTTCTTCAGTAAATGGTGATGGGCACATCTCTAGTTTGGATAAGCTAACCAAAAGAACGCAGTATAGTGGTTTGAACAGAGAATATATAATGACTTCAGTTTCCTGTCAGAATGGGCTGTCAAACCGCAAGCTAAAGTGTGATCTAAATAGAGCACTCACTTAAACCGATATTGATCTTTTAGGTGCGCCTCATTACGTTTAAGTTCTATGCTTTGCAGCTGTCCCCCTTCACAGCAGTTCATTGCTTTGTGCTCCTGTCTGTTTCTTCAGACTGGGAGCGTATTGACCTCCATCCACAGTAGGACATACATTGACTATGGATCAGCGTAAGGAAACGTTTTTAGAGAGTACTTGTCCACGGACAAGTGAGTTTGGCAATTGGCTTGTCCGAATACATTTTTCACTGAAAGATTAGGGCCACTGGAATATTCTTCTTCGCCATCGTATTTTACATTTTCCCACGGTTTTACGACAGCGCTAACGTAAGTGAGTAAGTAAGATTTTACTGCATCACACATTCTTATTATTATACATCCATGGTTGGGTATCGTTTGGATTTTAATGATTCCGGTTATGCTTTTCGATTTCGGTTCTTGATTCCGGTTCTTTGAGAAGGTAAAAATAAGTCCCATGCCAATTTCACTGGGAGAAAAATATATATATGAAAACATTAAGTCAAATCTGTATTCCTATTTACAAATCACTTCATACTGTTTCATTTTCTTACGGTTATTGAATAACATTATATAAAAATAATCTCTGCATTGTTTAGTTAGTTATAAGTGGTGCAGTTTGAGAATGTACAGTTGGCCCAGTCTCCTCTGATGTTACACTGCAACCTGCCTGTGAGACAGAGTCCAACCACACAGTCTGTTGAACACATGTCATGCAATACACATGCTGCAGCTGCCCGGCTGCCCACTGTTTGTAAAAGTAAATAAATAGTAGTTTCATTTCAATAATGTACTTTCTATACCCTGCTTCATAAACAATACTGACATCCCTGGCGGTCAATATTAACAACATAGGAGCTAAAACGAGAAAGAGAGAGAGAAAGAGAGAGAGGGAGAGACGCTGAGCTGCACCGATCAGCTGATCCGGAGCATAGAGAGAGAGAGCTGCGGCCCGCGGAGACACGGACAATTTGCGAATGAGTTCTGCCTTTTGTAAGCTGAATTTATCAATAATTTGTCAATAAATATGGGCGCAAAACGTCACTTGTCCATCGGACAAGTCAATGGAATGTACTTGTCCGATATTGTAAATAACACGTCCCGGACGATCGGACGTGTGCCTTGTGTGTTGTAGCTCACCTGGTTGTAGCTGTCCAGAGGCGTCCTCATGCGAGGCTCCAGGTGGTTCAAGGTAACGGACTGTAGGACATAGAGGTAGTGGGCCATCTTGTCCTGGACCGACCCAGAACTGTGGATGATATTCTGCAACAAATAACAAAACATTGTTGCTTTATTTCCATTCCTCTGCACAATTATGAGATCATTTTATCACTGGGACACAGAAAACAATATGAAATGTCAAGAGTGAGATGATTTACTTTATAAATGTACTGTCGGAGATTCTTCTTATTCAGGAACGCAAACATATCCTGCAAAACAGAAAAATGTGTTACTGTGGTGCAATAACATGTTTCCAACATGTGGAGGCGACAGAGAGTCAGTTACAGATCAGTGGGCGGGACATTGATATTAGTGAGGGTAAAGACTTTGACCTTTATGACACAATCATCACTTGCTGGTACATGCATCTCTAGCCCAGCCTAGTTTGGTTCAGGGATGCATTTGCTGATAAGAAGGGTGGATTTGTTGACTTACTGTAAAAGTGAGGAAGTGAGTGTGTGTGTGAGTAACAAAGAGAGTCTGAGAGAAAGGGAGACAGGGGCTGAATGAGGGAACTGTTCCCGTACAATGAGAGAGGAACAGAGGGAGAGAAAGGCTGGACTGTGATGAGCGGGCAGAACGAGATAAATGGCTAATTTCCAGACTGTCTGTAAGAAACTGCGCGTGCACAGTAATGGCCTGATGACGCAAATAAACACCCTTCACTCCCGGTCACATGCATGCCCATAAGCCTGGGATATTGAAGCTTAGAATTGTAAAACATTGAGATGATTTATTAGGAAATACAACAGCTTAGTTAAAGTATGCACAGTGCATAGCGATTAACAGCTGCAGGCTACACTATCTGGAAGGAAGGCCCTGAAACTAACTGAATACCAACTTGTGTGCATGCCTGAAAGTTGAATGAGAAGAGGAAGTGATTGAAACATTAGAGATTAAGAGACACACTGCAGCAGCACCTGTCTGTCCGAATCTCCGGCAGTTTGGAGTAGTGCCATAAGTAGAGCCATGGCTTTGGTCTGTATCTGCGGATTGGTCCTGGAATCAATCAGAGAGGACACAGGAAGTGAGACAAGCACATCATTTCAATGTTCTACTACGGCTTCATAAAGAGGCTTTTAGGAGTGGAAGATTCAATTCTGTGAACTGACAACTGTGAAATGTTGGTGTAATAAATGGTAGAGACAGTGGAATTCTCAGCATTAGTCTTTTTACATATTTAAAAACTTCCTGTTTCAGAGACAATGCTGACACTTATCACCACCCCACCCTACCCCCCCCCCACAGATGTGTCACTTTCAGAGTTAGTTTTCTCTTTCGTTTTACAGCACATCCTGAACACTGTGGGGGATTTGTTTATGTCATCAGTCTTTATTTTCTTCCACTATCTGCCACTGAGGAACCTCTGAAAGTGGTTTGGATTAGATTAGATTTGCTTTGCTCTGGATGAACAAGGTGGTCTCTGTGCAATAAAGCAATACAGACAATATTTTGTTAAATGCATTGTTACATGTTAGTTTCTAAAACAGGTCTGTTCGAGTAAGAGAGGGAAAAGTCGGGATAGGAAGTACTTTGACCCCTGGCCGTATTTTGCATTGTAGCCGGTGGGATTTAGTAACACCAATGACATTTCTGGTCAGTGTTAAAACTGGTGGAATAATCAAGGTTGAAACACAAAGAAAATCATATATCAGGCAGGTGTGGCAGCTCATTTATGATTGGCTTCTAAGAGTCAGTCCATATCTATCAGTTACTTACACCTGGAGGTGAGCGATGAGCCGCTCCATGGTGACTTCCTGTTTGACCTGCAGGAAGAGGCTGTGGCTGCTCAGCACCATGCTCTCCAGGATGTCCAGGGACACCTGCTGCATCGATACGTCGGTCGACTTGGCGTTGACAAAGCTGGCAATCTGGAAGGAAAGGAAGGGACAGAAGGAAGAAGAGTAAGAGAGAGTGTGACCACAGTCAGAGAAAAAGACATCCGACAAAACAACAGAGAAAGACCGTACCTTCTTGATGAAGACACAGGAGAGGTTCTCCCATGAAACTATCCCATGATCCATCAGTTCCATGAAGCCTGTCAGAGTGTGGGTCATGATCGCGTTACTCCTGAATGACACACACACACATACAATGAAATGATAAGTACATTGAAGGACATTAATACAGGTATTTCTTTTACTTGCACATTTGCATTGACAAATAGCATTTGAACAGACTTTGCTCATGCTCAAAATAAACTAAATATTAGATTTTAAACAAAATTGGAAAAGAAAACATTTAAGAAATGTATCAACAAACTTTCAGCAGAAGATGTGTGGCCTTAAATACAAATATTCAGCAGTTTTTTTTTTTTTTCTTTACATGTTTAGCTCAGCAGGATATGTTGCTCTATGTGTTGGAACCACTTCACCCCATGGCACCACTGGTATCTATTTGGGGAACAGTTTTGACCACATCCTTTGAAAAAGTACACATGCAGAGACAGACACACATTGAGCGCTCACTCATTAGAGTCCTCTACTATCTTGACCAATAAGAGGTGTCCGTCTCGGCTGATGAACTCTTGAGCAAAGGTCACGTCTGTGGAAACGCTCGCCAGTTCCTTCAGCGAATCACAGCGCACGCCTGAGTCCGAGCTCTGGATGCCTTTGTATAAGTCTTCTGCACATCGGCCCTGCAAGCAAAACGATCATGAACACGAACACGAACACACACACACACACACACACACACACACACACACACACACACACACACACACACACACACACACACACACACACACACACACACACGGTCAACTCTCTAGTGACCGATCAGTGCTGACTTATCCTATTGTCTGTATATTCATCTGATTCTGTACATTTCCAGCACGCATAACGTAAATAAAAGTGTGACGGGCCAGGGAGAGACAGAGGCTGGAGGAATGAGAGAAGAATGAGGTGAAAGAGTAGCGTGGTCGAAGCAGACTCACCGGTGCCTTGGTCAGACGCAGAATGCAGCCATTCTTTATGTCCAAACGATTCTACAACACACAAACAAACACACAGGGGGATTCAAAAACTGTTGAAAACTAAAACAGACCGACATAAACAGGAACGCAGAGGAAGTCAAACACACATTTATACAAATGAGTAAACCACAGTCACACAGACACATACAGTGTATTCAGTAAGAAGACCAATACACACAGTAACCCATACACAAACTCACGCTTACAAATATAGTCATCTATAAAGTGCAGAAAAAGCTTGGACTGAATTAGCACAGACACTCTAATGACTGGAAGTAGAAGAGAGTTAAATGTTGAGGGTAAAACTGTGTTGTCTGTGAGATGCACGAGGTTAACAAGTTCTTCGCATCTCTGCGACCAAAAACGGTTTTCTCTGAGAAGAAGCTGCACTGGACTCCCAGAACATCAGCAAAAGACTAATCTGATGTACCTGCCCCAACTCAACCAGCTGATCCAGTATTCTTTCTTTTAACAATGCATAAAATGTACTTTTACCTAATTGCTAAGGTTTGTTTAACACAGACAAATACCAATTGCTACATAACAAAAATAAATAAAGCTGATGTATTGAATTTAGAAGTTCTTGCTAAAGTGAGTTTCACCCATTACAAAAGACAGTTGGATAAAGAAAACGGTGTGCATGTGAATACTACATGTATGCGTCATTTATGAATTGTCACTGTAAGCTACTTTGTTCACTTGAGCTGCACGACTAATCCCTTCTGTCAGCAACATTGTAGAAGATGGTATGTTTACAGTCTAAGCTTGTGCTCCCAATTGCACTTTTGTGCACTCCGAAATAAGATATACAATTACTAAGGAAGGAAATAATGTTGTTATCACACTGCACACATTCAAGCTTATGTTTACTCGGCCTAGGAATTCATCTGCTATTGGACTTAAACATCTGTATTTGAATAACAACCAACTCTGAAAGGTATCATGCTTTGTACCAATTGTTAGGATTACACACACAAGCCTGCTGTGTGTTTCACAAACACTCCAGTGTTACAATAATTGAAGCATCTTTCCATGCATATCTCTGATGACATCGTAATGGATTCTGCAGCCCCACTTCAGGCCAGAGAGGGGGAGGGCACTTCATTGGCAACCTTTTCAAAAGATCACTACACAACAAGAAGCTGAGTGTACTTACAGCTACCTTACTCTTTTTTTTTTTCATTCTCTCTGTCCTATGTTTTTTTAGTCTGTCTCACACTCATTTTAATAGTATTGATGACATTGAGGGGGCTGGGCTTCATTTTATGTAAACTAAATACATGTAGCGTTTACTAAAGTAATAACATGTACTTGTGTACTTAAGGGAAATACTCACGAAAGCGGACAGAGGTGATGACACAGTTCTCTGATTCATTTATGTGCTCTGATGTCTTAAACAGAGATGAACTGTCTTCTTGTTTTAAAAATAGAAAAATCTGAAGTGCTTAAACACTGACCCACCAATTCCCTTATTTCGACATATTATGGTATACTGTATGTATGACTTGTACATAGATGGGACTCACCGATTCAGTGATGTACGTCTGCACTCCATCAGCATACTGCAGAGCGTAGTTGTCTGGACCTGGGAGATTCCAGCTATACACACACACACACACACACACACACACACACACACACACACACACACACACACACACACACACACACACACACACACACACACACACACACACACACACACACACACACACACGTCAAACATTTCCACAGGACAGGGTACAGGCAGCAAAACAAATCTGATCCATTATCATTATTAACTTACCCATCACAAACTTCCTTTATCACAGCAGACAGAGGCTTTTTCTGTGGAAAGGCATAACAGACACAAGCTGTTAGATACATACAAATGCATTAAAACAACATAAAAAAAACACACACCTGCTGCACACATGAGAATCATAACAACAGGACTAAGACTCAACGTATTTTCCCTGACAGGGAGCTGAACACATGCTTCAGTAATGACATGCTGTTATGGGAACGCGGTACCACAACTATTCAAGCTGGCTGCAAACTGTGTTTGCCGAGAAGAGGATATCCATCTCCTCAACGCGTTCTGAACAATGTTACCCTGGGTGCCCAGATCTGTTTTTGTACGTAAATAAAGCCAGACTACTTCCATGTCTGACTCCCAGCTATCCTGCTATTAGTGGTCAGCCCCGCGGTCAACCAATCAAAATGTCTTCGGGTTCTGTGGTAGACCCAGTGGCTGCTCTGTTATAAGTGATCGGATGTGTTTAGTGGAGACAACTGGGCCAATGAGAAGTTTTTGGGGGATACTTCTGGGCAGACAGCATTGGTTATGATGCAATATTAAAGAAGAAAATGTGCATTTACATCACAATCTAAAACTCCTATGTTTTTAACTATTTCGTCTTCTTGCACATGACAATATAAATTAAGCTTGAAAAAGTGTGTCCATCTGGTGTCTGCGTTAATTTGAGTTGTGTTGCATTTTCTCTGTTGAATTGACCAGATAATCTCGTGAGTAGCCTCTGTTAAATCCATTCTCTGTCTGTTAAAACCTTCTCAGGAGATGTACTGTCTGTGATGTGAGACAGTTCAAACCTATACTCATGCAAAGAGTCTTGCGCAAAAAAAAAAGTACAACTTCCCCATAGTTTCTGGGAAAAACATGGGAAACTTCCCCACAATCACATTGAGTCAAAGCTGAAGAACAACACGCATATGGGTATAAAAGTGCTTAATATCTTAAATAAACATGACACAATAAGATATCCTATGTGCACAAATATATAAATGAACCAACAATTTGTGAAATAAATGAAAAAGTTATCATCTAACAGCCTTAGCCTAGCTATCTACCTAGCTAGCTGGCTAACTAGCTAAACCGACTTCTGTTCTTGGATTATTACTCAGCTTTTAAATTGTTAGCAGTGTTTGCTACCTCCTGTTGAATAGATCAACAGAGAAAGATTCCATGTCTTCTTTTTTTTCATAGAGTTGTGCATCTTTCTCTAAGGAACATCATTACAATAAAAACACTGCCGAGGTACATAGCGTGTGAAGTTTGGAAAACAGGGTAAATAAAGATAAATGTTAGTTTCTGTGTCTTTATTTATTTACAGCAGCACCCATAATTTCATTTAGAATGATTATAATGCTTTTGCTCTAGTTAAAAGAAGCCAACTTGTTAAATCTGGTAGCAGTTGTTGCGCTAGCTTGCTAAAGAAAAAATGCTGAAACCTATGTAAAAGATGTTAATGATGCCACAGAGTGTCATGTACCAGACTATTTTAAATATCTCACGCAGCAGCAGCTGTATCAAACCCCTCAAACCCCCCCACACACACACACACACACACACACACACACACACACACACACACACACACACACACACACACACACACCTTACTGATAATGCGAACCCAAATGTTATTGTGAAATTCTTTCTAGTATCTGAAACCTTGTTTAATATGCTGCTTCCTTTCGTGGCCAGGAAATTAATTTAAAATCTCCAAGAATGTCAAAGGCTGCTGAACTAAAATATCGTCCTGCAAAAAAACTGCTTTCCCTTTGTAAATTACTTTATGATGTGTTTCTTTTGAATACTTTGTTTATAGAGCAAGAGTCAGCCTTTTGCTATGAATTCAGCATCAGGTAGAGGAAGTCAAAGCAGCGGGTATTGTTGCTTCCCAAATGTTTAACCACCTATGTTAAGCTCCTAATAGTTAGGGTTAGATTTAGTTTATGAATGCTAGCTAGGAAAGCTGTCTTGTGGTCAGAGATCAACTTGAGCAGCAGCACAAATATTTTAAAGATAGGGTGTGTAGCCATACACTGATGTATGAACAAACTGGATTGTTTTGGGATACAGTTGTGGCCCATAGTGCAAACAGAAACATCTAACATCTGAACATCACCTGAAGGTGAGGGTGAAGGTCATTTTAGCTGTCTGGCGGTCACCATGATAAGCAAATGAAGCGGTTTACCAAGGTGAAGCGCCACTTAAAAAGGATGAGGGCTAAAGGCTTAGATCTAAGGGAAGGAAATTCCCATGGAAGTTCACTGTTGGAGAATACAGCAGACAACTAGGCCTGAAAACAGGCAGACACCAGAGACTCTACAACAAAGACAACATCATTTTTGAAATACTACCAACCAGAGTAACAAATGAAAAAACCCATCCAACTTTAACACAGGCATTAGTGATTTAAAGCAGGTTTATTGAAATTGTGAGTGCATTACCTGGTCCAGTTGTATGAGCTGGGGGTAGGCCCCAGGCATCTGGATGGCAATCTTCACTATGTCCTTCTGTTGAGGCATGTTGGCAAGTCTGTAGTCCACCACTCACTGGCTGTAGATAATACATGAGAGGAAAGTGTCAATACAAAGTAGATTCTGTATACCCATTGATTAAAATGTCATAACCTTAACTAACTGGAACCTGATAAAAACATTATATTGACCTCCTCATCACCAAAAAGACAACTGTGAGAAAAAGTAGGTAATCTACAACCAAAATGAGATTGCGATTGTATTTGATAAGCCTACAAATCCAAAACAGAAAGAATATTATATGTGTATCTACACAAGTGTGGGCCTGAACTTGATTTGGGCAAGGAAGAACTGTTCAACATTTAAATGTTGGCAACAGAGACACTTCACATGGGCAGTTGCTGTTGTTTAAACACTAGTTCAGTCATTTTTAAACTTGATAAAGTGAAGGCTAACCAACCCTGTTGCAGTCTGGACTGGTGAGCAGTCATTTAATGAAGGTCTCATGGAGGTCAATGCCACTATCGTTTTCAATATGAAGTTGTAGAACACCATGTTCCTCTTTCACCGTGTGTTTATGGTGCGTTGCGTACAGCTGAGTGGGTTAAATGCTGTCTGAACACGCACTACGGATTGTTCACTCTTTCTTCCCCCCTTTTCCAACTCACACACGCCGTACACACTTCCTATCCAGCCTTCAGACAGCATTCCAAGAGGATACAGAAGAAGCAGTTGTGTTTCCAACCCTCCCCTTTTTCTTGTCCTTCTCCGTCTCTCCCTCGCTCTCAGCACATGGAAACAATACAGCTGGATCTAAATTCTTCTGTACATTCATGAGCTCTTGGTGAAAGAAAATAGGTTGAGCGTGTGCCTGCTTGTGTTTGGTGTGATTAATAACCCCCAGCCTCTGCTTGATCTCTTGGATAGTTTACATACCTTCACCACCAGTCTAAAAAAACAACTCAGTTTATGGTGGGGTTCAAAGCGATACTTCTGTCAAAACACCAACATGCCTTTACCGTCTCCCCACCTCCCTCAGCCTGAGGCAGCATCTTTCCTGATAATGAAGGCCTACGAAACAGGAATGAAAGGGAGGAATATCTTTCTACAGCAGAACCGATAGTTTTTCCATGCTTTAGTAAAATTCTCAATCACTCTAGGTGTTTTTGTGGTAGTGGTGCAGAAGGTCCAGATTTGCTCTCTAGCAGCTTATGAGTCAGCAAATTCAAGGCCAAACTCGGGGTAATGGCATGTCATGTCTTTGCAAAAACAAAGAGTGCCTGTGTGTTTTAAGCTGAGTATCCGTCTGAGCTGCATAATGATGAATGTGAAATTGAGCCCATGTGTTTTTCAGCTGAACAAAAATTATTGCTTTGGTTTCCACTACAAAGATCAAAGAATAGGTAGCTTTGTTTTGGTGAGTATTGATAGTGAAATATAGAATGTAAAAATCTGGCTTCTACTGTACTTGGACAACAAGGTGTTGTATTTGGTTACCCATTAGGAAGAACATGATTTGGCCGTTCTTTTTTAAAGTTATTTAAACCAGTTGTGGAAAAGGCTGGCAATATGAAAACTGAAGCTATCGGTCGGCCACAACTTTGTTCCAGACTGAAATATCTCAATACCTACTACAAATACTAGTACAACATTTTGTACATTCATAGTTTGCAAACAATTATTCCTGATAACTTTGAAAGAAACGCAACACAACAAAAGACTTCATAACAATGTTATTGTGAGCATGTTAGCATGCTGACGCTAGCAAGTTTGTAGGTACTTGAAGTGATGCTAGCAAGGCGCTCTTAGCCTTGTTTTCCTAAACTCTAACTTTCATTGATGATTAATCATGAATATCTAATGGTTATTAAAAACGATTGTGCAGTAATATTCTGTTCATGTAGTTTTGATACTTTCAGATTATGTTTAAATGTTTACAATAAATCTACCATTTAACCAAGCAGGAACAGAAATATTCAATGTTAAATTTAAAGGTCACCTATTATGGAAAATCCACATTTCTTCTATTCATAAATATCTGCCCCCTCTCTGTTTAGAGATTCGCAAAGTTCTCTCTCTTTTTGTCCCGATTCATTTATATAAAAAAACCTGTCTGAAAATGAGCTGATCAGATTTTGGCCACCAATGTTTTTTTGGGTTGTGCAACCATGAGCCAATCCCCAACCAAGGTAACACCCGCCCACCTTATCACCTGATTCTCCTCCTAGAGCACTATTAGAGGTTTCTCAATACTCTAATTTCCCCTCCTCGACTCCTCGGTCCTCCGGTAGTGACCCGGAAATGGATTTCAGCGCGCCATGTTGAAGACATCTCATTTCTCTAAATGTACATCGAGGACCGAGCATCGAGGAGGCTCTCTGGAGGAGCTGTAACCGAGGAGACAGTGATGGGTCCTCCACGGCTCCTCCGCGGATGCATTCTTTGGGTCTAAGCGTCTTTGGATCTAGAAAAGCGCTATATAAATCCCATTTATTATTATTATTATTATTATTCCGGGAACGGTGGAAGCGTTACGCACGGCCGGACTTATCTCAGCCAATGACAGCTCTGCATGCATCCCTTGGATATTATTTTAGTAACTGCTTTCATCGCAACGCGATGTTTACAGTGACTGTAAACATCGCGTTGCGATGAAAGCAGTTACTAAAATAATATCCAAGGGATGCATGCAGAGCTGTCATTGGCTGAGATAAGTCCGGCCGTGCGTAANAAACTACAGCATACAAATACAGAAAGTAATGTAGGCCTGTTATACTGAGTGATATATATTTTACACACTGCTCTGCTTTCTGCACGGTCCTCACAGCTGTTCTCACTGTAAACATCGCGTTGCGATGAAAGCAGTTACTAAAATAATATCCAGGGGATGCATGCAGAGCCGTCATTGGCTGAGATAAGTCCGGCCGTGCGTCACGCCTCCACCGTTCCCGGAAATGCATCCGTGTAGGAGCCGTGGAGGATGCATCAGTGTCTCCTCGGTTAGAGCTCCTCCAGAGAGCCTCCTCGATGCTCGATGCTCGGTCCTCGAAGTGCATTTAGAGAAATTAGATGAGACTGCCAAGGCACACNACCATTTAGTGCTTCACATAATAAAATACACAACGGCTGTATCCTCATTATGCTTTAGGAGCTGTAGGTGTGTGTGGTACAGTGTGTAGGTGTGTGTGTGGTACAGACTGTACAACACACACACCTACACACTGTGTGTAGGTGTGTGTGTTGTACAGTCTGTGTTGTACAGTGCGTAGATGCGGCGGACAGACGGGTCTCAGTTGGTTTGGTGTCCTCTGCTTACTTTTAATACTTGTAAATACAACTTTTGGCCCGTAATTTCAATTCCCCATTTCAGCGACCATAGGGGGGATATATATATCCAGTCTGATTGTGTTAAGTATGAGAGCACCCTATTAATGACGTGTTTGATTCTGAAATTGTATATATTTATATAAATATCTGGTGTGTGTATATGTCCGCATCTGTAGCCTGTTATTGTCTCATTATACCACACTGTCAATTAATTAAAAGTAAATATATAAGTCATCATGAACACATCTGTCCATCAGACAGAGGGCTGCTGTGCCTCCTGTCATCATTAATGGACGTCTCTTTAAAATGACCGCTCAGAGGAGAGGAGTTCTCATTTCTCTAACCGCCTGCTGCTTCCCCTCCTCTCTCCTCGGTTCCCCTCCTCAGTCCTCCGCTCGCATCTCCTGTGGGCGGGACTAAGTATCGAGGATAGGAGTCAAGGAAAGGAGTCGAGGAGGGGAAATTAGAGTATTGAGAAACCTCTATTGTGTTTTTTTAAACTGAACATCTAGCAGAGGGGCCCAAAGTTTGGAAGCTTTGCATTTAAAGCTAGAGACACAGAATCAGCACTTTTGGAACAGGGCTGAAAAAGAGGGGTGTTACCATACTGTTTGTTATTTTGAGCCAAACACTTCAGAAACATGTTTTGTATATCTGAGACCTATAATATATTGTTGAGTATAATAGGGGACTTTTAACATACATAATGTATTGTCTCATATAATAAAATAATTAATATTAATCAGCTTTTCATTGATCTTCTGCCTTTAAACTTGTTGTCAGACTCTCTGAGTAAACACACTTCCTGGTGCACTCTCATTGACTAACATATTATATTACACAAGAATGAAAAGAGCAGATGCAGGTCTAATGTAGTCAGCTGAAAAAATGTGTTCTAACAGCTTGGGGTTTCCTGTGCTGACAGTAAAGCACATTTAGTCCACATTCATCATGACCTGTCCGTACACGCTCAGGTCTTCTGTAATACTGGATACTGCCAAGCCTGCATTGACCCCCCCACCCTTCATTTTAACAAGACGAAGGATACAACTAAGCTAGTGCTTTGAGCGTCAGCTGTTTTCCTCAACTACAAAACAAAAAGCTTAGATAGAGTTGTAACCTGAATTCTTACACATCAAATGTATTTCTTATTGTTGTGCATAGATTGCATTCGTACCCGCTGAAAATCTTGACTAAGTTACTGTAAAGGTGTATGATTTACGGATTGAATGGACATTGAAATGTAAAGTTTCCCCTTCTTAACTCAACAGAAAAGAGGTTAGGTTTTCCTCCTCTCAATAGAGGTTATTGCTGATGACAGTGTGTCCTGTCGATGCACGTTTGTGATTTCCCCTCAATTAAGTACATGAAAGCTGCACCTTAAATGTTTGTCTGTTTGCTAAGCTAAATGCTACTAATCTTAATACATTTATTGGCAAAAATGTTGATGTAGTTACTGGTTTAAATCAAGGTCAAATTAATACTGGTCCCATTAACATTTAAAAGTAAATATTTGCTTGTTTTGTTAGTTATCTATGACAGATATTGTTATATATTTGGTGAGGTTGATGACAAAGCAATGTATTTTCACGCCACCTTGGACTTTGATGGGGACTTTTCTGAATGTTATGACAGTTAAAAGAATAAAAATAAGTATTAATATATCAACAAAACAGAAACCACACATCTAAATATCATAATTACAAAAATCCTTAGTCACCGCATTATAAAGCTTTAACAGAAGAAAATACATTCTGTTTGTCTAGCATGTAAGATTTGTATATTCAAAAGTACAAACATATAGATTACTATCAGGACAGTTGTCAACAGACTGATGACAAATAATTGTTACGACAGTAACGGGCAGTCAGGATAGCTACAGTACAGAGAAAACCAATGGAGGCTTAAACGCATAGCACACATATGGTGCTGTAAAACAATATAGTGTTCCCCCTTAACAACATCATTTTCTATGGTGTAAAATCTAGACTTTACACAGGTGTACAGAATAACAAGGTCCAGTTGACAGTGCTTTTTTTTCCTGTTTTCAATGAGCACTTTAATTCATTAAGCTTAAAACCACCAGCACAGCCAGACCTTTTGTTAGCCTGCTGACTCACTGGTGTGTCTCAGATCCCCTGGACTGACAGACCCCCTCTCCTCTCTCTCTCTGTGTGTGTGTGTGTGTGTGTGTGTGTGTGTGTGTGTGTGTGTGTGTGTGTGTGTGTGTGTGTGTGTGTGTGTGTGTGTGTGTGTGTGTGTGTTAGCCCTGTCAGGTTAGGAATGTCAGGCAGCTGAGAGCTTCCCCCCCTTCACACACACACACACACACACACACACACACACACACACACACACACACACACTACAGTGGTGAATAACGTTATTACAGTTCTGCTTTAGACTAAATAATAGAATAAAATGTAACCTGAGTTAAGTGGAACTTCTTTAGTTAAAAATAAATTAATGTGCTGCTTAAGCGAATCAACAAACGTTGTCAAAGCTTATTTTTAAGAAGTAAAACATATGCATATAAATCAAAAGATCCGCACCTGAACTGGCAGTACTTTAAAAATGACATGACAAGCATGGTGGAAAGATACAGTCAAAGGTGGTAACTAAGTTAGTCAGCTGCAGAGCTTTCCTCCTGCCTGGGTCCTACCTGGTTTGAAAAGACAAGTCGAGGCTACTATCCCACAGGAGCTGCCGCAGTCCGAGCGAGAAACATTTGCAACTGTCCTTTTCTTCCCCTCAGAGGAACAACCCGTATGTGGAAGTGACTTTTCTTAGAGTTACTTGTGAACTGCTAAGAAAAAAGGAGGAAACTCCTTGCAATAAGTTTTCAGGAATGATTAGTTGACTTAAAAAGTTCCGGGTTGGTTGGAGTCGTTCAGTCGAGGGTGTGAGGCAAGCTAGCATGATTTAGATCAGAGTTTCCGGTTAGCACTTTCAACATAAAACCCCGTTCAGCCTGCTTAAGCACTAGCATGCATTTTGCTTATTACGAATATATTCCATAATAATATGAGAAAAAAACCGTCGCTATTTAAATACATAGCTTTACTTACTTCCATTCATATGTACCTATGTAAGATTGAACCATATGTTCCATGCTTTGCGTGTAAGACAGACAATACATAAGAGTATGACAAAAGGCTTTTACTTTGAAGGAGAAATCATATAAATTCTGGAAACGCTGCTGTGGTTTATGTTGATTCAAAACAGTTTTTCTTTCAAATTTCCAAGAAGTAGTAGATTAACTAAATCAAGGTTCCGGGTCGGGTACGGCTGGGTACAGCCGCCCCCTGCTGTCACTTCAGTCGCCAAGAGCTTTTGTCCGACTGTATCCAGACATATTTATTGATACTTTACTAGAATCAACCACCTCCTACCTCACTGAACTGATTACAAGGAAATGCAGTCCTGCACGTGATGTGCCCTTTTTGTATATAAGTATTTGTAGTTATCATATACATTTGACTGTAGGGAGCTGACAGTAAATGATCGGAGGAAGGGCAACTAAACTCCCAGCTAAGATGGTCAGCAAGGAAATGCACATTTCTTAACTAAAAAATAAATTATATTTTGGCATCAAACCAATATATTATGAGTATGTTTGCTATGCATCATAACATGACAAGGCTTTCAAAATATGTAGTCTTTGAAGCATATACCTTACAAATTACTGACTGTCATTGTTGACCAATGTTAAGGGAGATCTCAGAAGTGCACTACCTTCATCGCTAACCATGAGTGTATAAATATGTGGAAACTGCGTTCATTTGATAAATGCATGAGCACAATTGGAGAAAAAGCCTTTATGATCAGATGCTAACACCACTGACTTCTATAAATAGTTCTATAGTAACCTGCCATTCAAGTGTACAACTGACATTATGTTGAGTGTACAAGGAACCAAGGAAACTATAAAATTCACAAAAGAATACCAGAGAAGAGTTTTTATTTTGTTTCGTTTGATGCATCTAGCTTGGCAATAGTAGGATTGAGTCTCACACAGAATCCATTGCCCCCAGTAGGCTGTTACTACTCAACTACTGTTGAACTCCCTGGCACTGTCCAAACACAATGACTGGCTCCTGATCGGCCCAGATAAGATGTTTGATGTGAAGTGCAACAATGACACAGGATGCTTTGATTAAGCAACAGGTTTTGTGTTTGAAATTCAAAAGCTATGAAGTGTAGCCCTGAATTAGTAGCAGTTATAATATTGATATCCAGAATAAAAAATAAATGCTATTCTATACAAGCGATAAGGATATAAATAGTGCATTCATGCACATCCAAGGCAAAACAGGAGGATATTACATAAAAAGAAGCACTGTAGAAAAATGAATAATCTCCATATTGTACTTATATGAATAACGCATCCTGGACTCACCTGTCCCATGCACAGAGAAAAATGAAAGCCTTTGAAAAATAAAATGTAGACTGATAAGCAGTGTGTCTTTTCAGAGAATCTGAGAAAACATTAAAAAAAACAATTTAATCTTTGCAAAATATACAAAAACAAGAAAAATACAGGAGTGTTTTCCATGACATCGGTACTATATTCAGTGCATCAGTAAAAATACATACATGACCCTTTACATACAAATGAACTGAGTACAATGGTATTCATATACATAATAATTGAAATCATTTTGGCAGGGGGGGGGGAAGCTTTTCTCATGACGTGTTCCAGTTATGTTACATATTTATCAAAGCAATGATTAAAAAGTCCAAGGCAAAACCAGACCTGTCGTAGTAGCAGTGGCACTATCGAACCAGTTGGAGGAGACATTCATTTAAATAAACTCCTCGTTCTAAAAAGTATTTATTTATAAAAACGTACATTTCTTAAACCCTCCCCGCGCACTACCCATAAAATCCCTGCATCATTTTGGTCCTTGGCTCTCAGTAACTACACTTAATAAATGTCCTCTTTCTCTAACTGGTTCACAAACACACTTTAAACTGTGACAGGTTTGATGAAGATAAATTCCCATATTTCAAAACAAAGCACTTCATGAATGATTATTTGTGTCTGGAACCTTCGTTTATTTGCAAACTATTGTTCTGCCAGTGTTGAAAATGTAGTTCATTATCACACAATAGTCTTGTGATCTGCTGGTAATACAAAATATATATTCTCTATGTACATGAGGACAGTGCATATTTAACCAGCGGTGTTTGGACTCGAGCCATGCGTGAGCGGCTCTGTTAGTCTGCCGGGACTCTTTACCTGACAGGAAAAGGGTTTTTCTTTTTCTGCTGGAGACATCTCACAAGAGAGCATTCAATACAAAACTCAAGCACACACAGACGCACAGGTATGCAAACTCCAGTCACTCACAAGCACATGGGAAAGCTGATATACAAACATGACATTTTTGTCATACATAACAATCTAAAAATAGAAATATTTGTCATTTGTTTTGACTGTTTCCTTGAGAAGGCAGTAAGTAAAATGTTTTGTTCTAGCCTGTGTTTCTTCACGAGGCTGTACAAGGAGCTACTGTCTGACTGAGCTCAGCTTATCGTGTCGGTGCAGAGGTTTCCTTGAACGCGCATCATCATCAGCATCATCATCATTATTATCATCATATTGGCTTTCCTGCACCTCTTCGCACCTCCACTGTAAGCGAGGGGCCACACTAGGGTAGATTAGCAAGTTAGGGAAACCGTTTCCCACTCTGACAAGCTTTTTAGGGGTCAGAGGTTAAGGATGGGCACGTCGAAGAGGTCGCAGAGCCCTTCTGTCTCGTCCAGGTTGTAAATGTAGTCGTGGTCGCTGGGCGGGGGGGACAGACGGAGAAGTGGCGAGAACACTGCAGACGAAACAGACAGAGAGAAGATGAGACCTCCAGGAGTCACTCTTAGGGGAGCGGACATGTCGTACAACTTTATTAGAAGGGTATGGTGTGTGTCTTTTCTTTTTGTATTATTTTCTATATAATTTGTATCTGTGTATATAAGTCCCTCTATGAGGGCAAAACAAAAAAAGAACAATAAAAAGTTGGTCACATGGTGTGTGAAGCAACTCACCTTCTGATGACATCAAGTCGTCTAAAAGGTCTCCACTCATCATCTCTGTCAGAGATGGAGAAAATAATGACCATCAGCTGGTAGGTAAACGGGCAACTAGCACATTGTCAATGGGAGACATAAATGTGTAATTAATATAATAATCAAGATGAGTGTACCTTTTGTTGGATCAAACATATCTGAGAGTTCTTTGGGAAAGTCCAGCACTAGAAGAAGAACAACAAACAGTTAAGTTACATAGTCAGTCACTAAATTATAATATGACATTTAGCTGACGGTTTTATCCCAAGCGGCCTACAGTATGTGCAATAAACCATACAGATACAGAACAGCAAGAAATAACAAATAAACCCTTGTGCCCCACTTAAAAAGGTTCCTCTGCTGTCCTTATGCATATACAAAACATGTCCCTGTCAAAAAAACACTTGCGTTTAAGTATTAATGCCCACTTTTACAGAGGTTAAATATTGTAACATACTTCAGTTCTGATCCTAACACCAAACATTTTGAAAACCCTCAGAATTTGAATGTTTTTGTTTACTAAATTCGAGGGGGATTTTTCTTCACAGTATAAAATATGTCAATGACCATCAGCAACATGAATGTTGGTGAATTGTATCCACAGGGTATATGCAGAAATCCTGAGGTCAAATTTAATACCTTTTAAGACCTTTTTTAAGACCCTTTCCATACATTTTAAGACCTCATCGCAACTTTGAGTTCTAACCGGTTACGTTGGCGACACACTTTACCTCACATTGACTATATTGATTGTAAGATAGCACAACTAAACAGAGTGCAGACAGACTACTGAAGCCTCCTCTCCACATGAACTTCAACCTCTCTGTGAAGGTCAGGTTTGATGCAGTATGCTGCTTTGTTGCTTCTGTACTCTGTGCTCTTTCATTCCAGTAAAACTCCTCAGAAACCAGTATTTGATCAATAAACAAAACAATTGACAAAAACTTTGAACTATGAAATATGTTAAACTTTGGTGAGCTTCAGCGGGGTAATGCCATATAGGAGCTCCCTCACAAATACCCAGGGGTTAAATTGGGCTGGGGCTGTCCGGGGCTAAGCCCTGGCACATAGGACGATGCTCTGACGTCATCACCCTCACACATTTGTCATATGTTTACAAAAAACAATATATATGTTAAGACTTTTCTCGTTCTTAATATAGACTATATTAAGGTCGATATGTGTTGACTTTACTTTAAAATAGCAGATCTCTGTGACCGGATATAGTTTAGACCCCGGCCCCACGAGGACGCATACGTTAAAAAACATACGCAAACGCAAAAAAGTCTTCCGTTCACACGCATTCGATTCATTAACGTGTCCGTTCACACTAGACCGCTGGAAATGCTGGAAACTATGTAGTACATATGCCAGGCCTGTAAGTGGCGCTGCTGCCGCCACAAAATACACCAAAAGCAGCGAAGAAGACCCCGGAGCATGGTTGCCATGGTTGCCCTTCTGTTTATTCTCCGCGGTGGACGGCGTGTTCTCCTGCTGTATATCTCTCAGGTAGTCCACCAGCAGATGAAAAACACCCACCTCTCCGCCTCTTCCAAGGAACGAGGGGACCGTGCGGCAGAGTTTCCGTTAAAAAAATGTTCCGCCGGTCAACATGTCCGTTAAAGTTTAAATCTTCCGTACAAAATTAGAAAAGTGCCGGTCAGAGGTCTTCTTTGTTATTTATTGAGCTTTAAAACAAATTGATAACGACTCTGTTCTCTGTATAATAATATAATAATATTTAATAAACAGTGCCTGCCTCTTTTCCTCCCCCTCTTCTGACAGCCCAGCAGCAGACNTCAGAGGTCTTCTTTGTTATTTATTGAGCTTTAAAACAAATTGATAACGACTCTGTTCTCTGTATAATAATATAATAATATTTAATAAACTGTGCCTGCCTCTCTTTTCCTCCCCCTCTTCTGACAGCCCAGCAGCAGCAGGAGACGTGGGGAGAGGGAGGCGGGCTATTTCATCGTTATCAGAAAATGATCATATAGGGCTTACACGCGGAGCCGTTGGACCCCCAGAGCGTTGCGTATGCCGGTCTACCCACCTTGGGACCCGTTACCGTAGTCGTTTAGTCCCCCCCCCCCCCCACAGAGCGGAGCAAGGCAACAAAACTTAAAATAAGAAGCAGCATTTTACGGCGCGCTATGCATGGGGCCGCCTCGAGGGGGTTTCCCCGACATGTCGTTTCAGTAAATTAAAGGGTGTTTCATGTTGTCGTTGCTGTGGGACTTCTTAATACCTTGGAAAATGCCGTTTAATACTTTTTTAGTACTTTTTAATAGCCTTAATTTTCGCTAAATTGATTTATCAACTTTTAATACTTTTTAAGACCCCGCGGACACCCTGATCCAACACTGCAGCAATAACCCCGGGAAAATAGCATTCATTTGCCTCAGAGGGCGAACCTTAGAATATGTCTCAATATTAAAACCTTTACAAAAGGAGGGCTGTAGATTGAAAGCCTGTTTTTATAAAAATGCATTATTTTACGAGGCAATAGTTGTGGGATCGAAAATAGTAGTTTCAATTGAGACATTTTTAAGCCTCAACAGTGTGAGCATCTAGATTTTGGCTACACGGTTCTATATAAACGCATTATAGGAGCTGAGGTTGAACTTCAAAGAAAAGAAGCTCAACTCCTTGCCAAAATGAATTTCAAAAAGTGAAATGGTTTTAAACAGGTCAAGCTAACATATTAATCATCATTATCATCATCCTGGCCTCAAGACATTTCTACTTTAGACATTTCAGATAAAAATTTCAGAAAAAAGTAAAACTCACATTCAGAGGGATCTGACTTAATAGGTTCAAACAGTGACGAGGCAGAAGCTGACACAGATCCGTCCAAAGAGGCAGAAGACTGGAGCTGCTGAGTTAATGTAGCGGGGGTGTCTGTTGTTGGCGTAAGTGGCGTGGTGCTCGTCACTTCTGAAAGGAAACAAATGGGAATAAGATCATTCTGGTTCTTTTCACTTTATTACTACAGCAGAAAGGTGCAGTGGGAAATTCAACAGCAAAAGGACTGTGGATATTTTTTTATTTGTTTTCTTTGCATTAGGAAAGTCCAATTCCTGGAGTAAAAAAGAAGATCATTGTTACCCGTCACTGAGGCTGTCTGGTTGGATGCTGTAAACGACAGTGGAGCAGGTTTTATAGAGGCTGCTTTAGAGACCTGATGGTGGAAAGATGAAGGAACAAAACAAAAGAACGTCATTAAATT
This sequence comes from Notothenia coriiceps, assembly GCF_000735185.1. NCBI lineage: Eukaryota > Metazoa > Chordata > Actinopteri > Perciformes > Nototheniidae > Notothenia > Notothenia coriiceps. Next base: position 202,818 of record NW_011354820.1, read on the forward strand.
GCATGATGAAGAAAATAAAAAGCAGAAGTCAGCGTTTCATTCAGTGTCCCAAAGTGATAAAGCATTTATGAACACTAACTTAAACATAACTTCAAAATGCTGCTGCCTTGGGTCTATTTCTACTCCTCTTTAGCGTTTCAATAAAGGCAGACATCTGAACATCCAGACTTTGATAGTCAACGGTTCAATGTACAAATATAGTTATTGAATGGAGATTAGTGTGGACCTGGGGGGCAGCAGTGGGCGTCTGAGAGGTAGGTGTCGGCGCTGGGAGGCCTTGAAGGATGTCATCTGGAGGAGGGACGGGCAAAACAACGGGAGAGGCACTGGAGGGGTCCTTATTGACCAGCAGGACCTCGATGGGACCTGATGAGCTCTTGAGACGGATCTGGTATTTCTTTTGTCCGTTGAGGATCTGGACCAGAACACAGAAACCAAGACATGAGATGAAGCAGTAGCTGGAGCTATGGAGCTCAGAAAAAGCAAGCTCATCACTTACCGATTCTGGGATGGGGACCTCCAGCTGTGTGCCGATGGGAGCACGGATCGCTAGGAGTGTGTCACCTGAGGAAGAAGGACAGGCAGGTGAGGGAAGCTGTGTTTGAGACTGTCAATGTGGGTCACAGAAAGAGAACACTGTCTATAATGACTGAGCATCTGAAATAATTACCTTTGAAGGCTCCGCAGAGGTCATCATGTTTTATATACGCCATAGTATGAAGGGGTTAAGGGTCCAACTCCAATAATGATCATCTCAGCAATATGCTTGCTGGCATTACACATGAATGATACAAATATACATTGAGGGTGATTAGTGTCTGCAGGCCATTTACATGAACACAACCCTATATAAAACACACTACAGGAAAGGGAAAACCCAAAAAAGCATAACAGGGCCTCTTTAATATGTGTCACGGCTTGAGTCATTGTGTCTGATGATGCTCTATGCCAGAGTCACATGCTTGCATCAGTGTTTTTTATGAAGCTTATCAGGATAAATATTTGTAACTGATTCATGATGCATGTTTGCAAAAGGTAGCAAAAAAAGTTATTCACTGTAGTCCTTGTTCTTCAGTCTTAAGTCTGAGCAACATTTAGGAGCCTACAAATTGATTCAATTTTTTCCAAAAATCGTTAAAGGTTACAGTAGTTCAATAGGCTTACACAACTGTACTGATATAGTCACACATAAAAAGGGGAAATAAACTGTTTATCTGTAGGCAGGGCCAGTTTTTGGCATAGGCGACATAGGCGGTCGCCTAGGGCGCCAGATCTGGGGGGGCGCTGCGCTGGTAGCTCTGGGAGGGAAAAAAACATTTGTGACCGTTGGGGCTCATCCTAATTTTCGGCCTTGATGTAACAACATTCATAATTAAGTAAATGTAACACCCTTTTCACCCCGGTGACACGTTTCATTTGCCCTGTACGATGGGCGCTGTAAGTGATGAAAGTGGGGGATGTTGGCTTATCAGGCGCTCACAGCCAAAGTGCGAGGGAGCGAGCGAGGGAGAGAGGGAGAGGGCGCACCGGTACCGGCGCTGTTGTTATTAGCATCTGGTGCTAGTTGCTCTAACGGATATAAGAAAAAGATGTTTCCACAACATGGGTGGAGGCTGAGAGGCTCAGTGAGGTAAAGGACTCAAAGGAGTGTTTAGTTAGTTCACTTTAGTCTAAGTTATCTCAGAGGGCCTCAAACCTTTTGATCACAATTTATGTAAACACATATTTCCAAGGCACTCCTTTATAATTATTGGGATAAAACAGGTTTGAAATCATTCCAATGTATACTATAGGACAGTAAACAAAAAATATCGTTTAAAACTGGTGATAAAAAAATATGCATAAATAAATAAATGTTAACTAGGTAAAATAAGATATGAATGAACAACAAAAATAAATGAAGTTACATTTATTTGTAATTGGCTATGGTAGGTTATTGGTTATGTTCACATACTTATTTGATTATTAAAATGTAAACCGATCTTTTTCATATGGGTATTTTAGAGTTGTACCCCCTAGATCAGGTCTCTAGTAATTGAGCGCTCAAAGTGCACCAGATTGAAGCATTTTACTTTCAAATGTTCAAAAAAATCTTACCCCCCTAGAGGATGTGATGTCCAGCCCCCAAATCAAACATGTTCATACAAGACTGAATACATTTGAAGTCTTTTTGATGTATATTACCTATGTCGATACGTTTCTGTTTTTGTAGTGTATTGGTCTTTTGTAGAGATTTTTCATTTATTCTTTATATAATCCTTGGAAACTCTATTGATCTTTATCTTTTCTACTTTACAATTCCCTGTCTGTAAGTTGTGAAAACAGCTCATTAACATCTTCTTGGGTTATCACGTCTGAGAAAAACACCCACTCAATATCAGAATGGATGGCCTGGGCTTGGATGAGCACCATTTCCCCCAACAATCTTTCTAGGACCATCAGTTGGTGATTATGTTTCCACCATATTAACTTTTGGTCGATGGACCAGCACTGACCATTGGATGCCTCTTTAAAAAAACCTTTCTAGTTTTAAACAAACACACTGAACAGTAAAGGATTACATTATATAATTCCCCATAGTTTTGTAGATGTTATGACAATAAACCTTTGAATCTTGAATTGAAAAAGGATATGGGCTGTTGTTAGAGTCGTCTGTCACGTTCTTGATGCTCTGTTGGACCCAGACTCTCTGCTGGTCCAGCTCATTCTCCCTCAGAGCCAGGTCATCTAACTCGGCCTTCAGATCGATCAGCTTGTCGGCTATCTCTCTGGTGTTACATCCTGGACCTACGCCCCTGGAACACACAGACAAACAGTAAGCTTCGCAGGACCATGAGCATGCAACATCTTTTTTAATTCATGTTTATTTAGTAGTAGCGTTGTTATGAAAAGATCACCCGTGAGAAGAGCTTGCAAGAAAAGTGACAAATACAACATGCATAGCCTATGGTCAGTTCTATAATGAAAAAATAAGAATTAGATTCTGATTATTTTCATATAGCTACACACCCTCCTCAACATTAATGTATCTACTGTTACAACTAGAGAAATACAGTCACTGAGTCAGAGTCAGTTGTTCACACATCAACACAGGCGAACACAAGTGCACACAAGGATAACGTGACATCAACCACTTTCTTGCGATTCTCAGATATATAAAATATTGACTGAACACTTACTTCCATTGGATGCTGTTCTTGGACTTCTTCTCGATCAATCCAATTCCTTCCAACACATTAGTGATATCATAGATTCGTCGTTTCTGTCGCACAGCCAAGGTGTCTGCAGCCTGAAGGCAGGACAAAAGCAATTACAACAACAGTGAAGATTACTGGCAGTATATCATTTAGTGGGCTCATATCTAAAGACACAGACAGAGAGAGACCACTGTATCTGTGCCGGTGGGTGCAATGCCCTGGAGCCGCACATGGAACAGTATAACTGTCATTTCAACTTCCTCCTCAGCCCAACCTCTTGCTGTTTAAGAAACTAATGATAACCATATGGCTGGTGCAGATAAGTGCAGGCTTTTTCACCAGAGGATATAGACCCAGACATCTTCCCTAATGCCTTTTCAATGTATCCATCAATGTCAAGACATAGACTTTAGACCGAGCAACGTTTCCATTTTTGGAAAGTAAATACTAGTTTTTGTTGGTTAACTATGCAAGTCCCACGGGAGAATACAAAAATAAAATGTACCATGTGCTTATTTAGTTTAGAGTTAGACTATTTATTTGTTTAATAACCAATACAAAAATGCTATATCATGATTCATATAGTTTTTGAGGTACAAAATGATTGGGATATAAGATTTTGGCCATATTTCCAAGCCTTTTATTTACCTGTCAATTATTCTGTTTCATTGAGGAGAGGCTGATTTGAATTGAATTGTTATGGGCAGGTGAAAGTGAAAGAGTGAAAGACAAAGCAGAGGGACAACATGAGTGTCAGTGAGGTCACTGTAACAAGTCATGCTTGGCTGGTCAAGCTGCCATCTGGTTTACTGGATTCAGTTGAGAAAAACATGGCTGGCAGTTGGTTTTCTAAATGTTTTTATTTATATTGCAGGAGGACAAGGGTTAGCATTTTGTATAAGTCTGCCATCAGAGTAACCCCATGTTGTGCCGAGTGATATTTGCTGAACATTGCCAGAAACAGATCCACTTCTCTTAACAACTTCATCTTATTAGAAGTTTACACACACACAAACTACTTATATAAGTAACTTTATAGACTCTCACCACATGCTGCTCAGCAGGAAGGGTGATCATTTCCTGGGAAGGTTAATTAAAAATATCCTTGACTGTGAAAAACATAGCTAACGTAGGTTAATGGATATGTGAATTTAATTACAAAGCTAATTCATTGTGGTTAAAATATATGCTTTTGGATTACATACCGGAAACTAGCGCATTGAATGGATGTCGTTAAGTGACAAAGACGTTATCAATCAGGAAAAAAGGTTGTTCATGTGTGAAGATGCATAAGCGTTTGCTTAGAAAGGAACGACAAAAGCTGACCCACTTTTTAAACTCTGAATCTCCAGGGGGCAGAGTCTGAGAAGTTGACCTGTTCTCAAAGTTCACTTTGTAACCTCACTTCCAGAAAGACCAAATGCCACGACAGCGCATTTTAGAGTAGGTTAATAACGTGTTAGAGGTGTTTTAAAACTATAAACACTAGCAAAGTGGTATCACCCAATCAAATTAGCTTGTCACACAGCTAGGCTAGGCTAACAGGCAGGCTAGCGAAAGTGCATGTAAACTAACGACAGCAGGCAGGCTCAAAATGACATGTGCTAGCTAACAACAAAGACTCTACTGAATGCTCACCGCTTTCAGATCCAGCACTCCGTCCTTCGCCTCCTGTAGTAAAGTCACAAACTTAGTGGTGAGGAGTCCCAGGCTCTTCTCGTGCCTGCTGGGAGTCTGTGGCTGCAGCGAGTCCCCCACAGCCCCAAGCTCGCCTCTGCCACTGGCCGACTCTAGCTCCATCATAGCTCGGGAGCAGCTTCGTACTTCCCCTGCCTCCCCGACCAAACCCAGCCAGCGAGACCAGGAAAGCAAGCCTCAACGCAGCAGTCAGACGAAAAGAAGGCCGGAAAAGTGGGTGCAAAACAACAGATGTTAAATGAGCTAGTCCGGCCTGGTTGGTTCCAGATTATTGCAGTAAATCGCGCTGAACAGGCTGAAAACAGTAATTCAATGAACGAGCGGTCGGTGGAGAAGAGCCGTTGGCCACGCGAGGTATGAAGGGACGGTTCAGTCGTCACAGGGAGCGTGTGCAAATACCATGGACTGTATATATAAATGCAAATACTCACACCACTTCAAAAGAATATTTATAAAAACGTATCTACTTCAAAAAACATTTTCTAATACAGCAATGTATTCAATGTGAACAGCAAAGATTAGGTGGGATTTTTATTTTAGATTAAAGAGAAGAGTTATCCGGATGAATGAAGGAGTGTTACTTTTTGACGACCCCTTACCTACTCAAACTTGAATAAAACATACGCACGCGTGCATGAGCATGAACGCGATCATGCACAATACAGACACGCGCACACATGACCAATAACAAACTCCGGACATATCCAATACAATATAGTTGAAAAAGCCTTATTTTTGACTGATTCACAAGTCACATTTCAAACACGGAAACAGGGTGGGGGATTTGGGTCAGATTACTTTCAAAACTAACTGCTGGACAACCATACGTCAATAGCTTAATGTGTTATCAAATGCTATTAAGAAATTTATGATCAGCTTATTGATAAACAGCTGAGGAACGAATGATTAATTAATTAACCTTTAAGGATGCTTCCCTAATAATTATATAACCGTACTATAATGTAGATAGTGCTGAAATACCACACATCCTGTATTAATTAATAATTAAGCAGTTATTAGTTCATGAATAGTGTTAGAATTTATTTTATAAATCTGGCTAACCCTTAGGTGCTGAATGGCTCTTGTTGTAAGGTGCATGAAACAGATTATTTTGTTCTCACCATGTTCTTCATTTTATTAGAAGTTTACACACTCAAACTGCTTACTCTATTACTGTTATTATTGTCATTGATGTTATTTTTTACAGTACTACATTGAACTATAGACAGGTGTTACCTATATGCATACATCATTTCCCACCGTAATTTTGTATAGTTCTTATAATTGTTAAAATGTTGATGTATGTTTTCTTTAGTTTAACATTTTGTATTATGTATACTATATATACAAAATAAATGCTATGGTACATTTTTTTCCATCTTTTTAAAGGACAGCAAAATAAGCCTTGAAATTCAACCCTCAGTGACAAACATGGATTCAGTGGAATTAAATGCTTTTAAATTACATCAATGTATTGTTTTATAATAGCTTATCCTTGAGTGGGCTATGTAAAAAAGAATGACAGTACTAATAAACTGATCAGGTCACACAATATTAAAAATTAAATATTGTTCAGAATTATGATTTATAAATCATAGTTATGTGTTATTATTTGAGATTGTAATAATACTTTTCGTATACTTGCACAGTCTTTAAAACGTAAGATCTTATCTCTTATGTTGCACTGTTGGAGGAGCCTGTGACTTTTTTCATTGCCATATCTACACTGTAGCTAATGTGCACATGACAATAAAGCCTTGAAACTCTTTATTCTTTGATCAAGACGATACTGGCTGTATCATGTTTGTACAGCAGGGGGCAGCCACGTCAAAGGAGAAACGCTCGGGTAAATTAAGTTTCAGGGTCGTCAGATTCGTGGCTCTAGAAATCTGCTTTGTACGTGAAAGAAAACAACCCCAACAAACAAATGGAATTATCCAAATTATTAACCTTTCAATTTCAAACATAGCAGTGCTGATAAATAATAAATAAAAACATATTAAGCCCATGCAGCTCATGTCGCGAAAGTGCTCCTCCACAACGCTACGGTTACAGCACAGCTGTCAGCTGACTAAACCAAACAGGAGAGCCTCCTTCTCTGCAGCCGGAAACATCATATTCATTCATGCCCAGGTAAATATTCCTGATATAAGATGTACATTTTCACCAAAACAAAGCAAACAGCGTTGCTCAGCCTGACATGTCCACGACACACTGCTTCTTTTGTAGCTTCGTACCTAAACGTTAGCTACACTGCTAGCTAGCATAGAGCTACAATAACAACAACAACAACAGCTGTCAATGATTGGGAATTAAACATATTGATTTAAAAAACTTTAAAACCCTTGTCTTTTGCCACTTAGAGTCAAACAAGCTATTCATAAATAAGTAGTCTAACTGTGGTGCGTGTACTGTTTGGGGTCAGGTGGTTTCCTTTGCTTATTTCCATTTCACATATTTGAAGACTTCCCTTTTTTATATACCATTAGACTCTCAGACATTTAATTATTCATTATTTAATTATTTCAAAAAATGGGCATTCTCATGCAAGAAATTAAAGAAAACTGTTCAGTCCTATCCCACGTACTGTAGATATATAAATGAAGATGTCAACGATCATTAGGTAATAAGGTTAGCTTCAGGCAATATGTGGTTTTAACTGGCCAGCCCAGGTCGGTGCTCATTGTGCTTTGTGCATTAAAGACACCCTGTTTTTTAAAGACCGTATTCATTTTCATTGTCTTCCTTCTCCTTCCCTTTTCAACTTCTTTCTTTTTTTGCTTCTTCTTCTTCTTCCTCAAAATGCCCACCCCGGACCCACAGCTGCGCGACCATGAAGAAGAACAAAGGCAAAGCCAGCAGTACTAACGAAAAGGAGTTTGTGTTTGAGTTCAGGGCAGGGCAACACAACTGTGTCCTCAAAGTTCCTCTGCAGTTTCCTGTTCAAGAGATCATCAGTGACCTCCATGGACGCCTGATGCTGCTGCATAACATACCCTGCTACATAGAAACCGGTGAGATTGCCGCTCTTGGTTATAGAACACTTGATGGAGGACTTTTGTATTTCATTTTTATCCAGATTGCAGGTGCAGTTGATATTAACAGGGATTTGCAGACCCCTTTCTAATGGATCTATAATTGTATTCCGTCCATATAGGCCACATGCAAAGCAAAATAATACACTTAAAATATTGTAATTAATTATGAGAACACCAACGTTTCACTAGTCTTGGTTACCAGCAATGCACTTACAAAATCAATAAAGCTATCGAAAATAACAGACCACACAACTGCCAATGGCTGTGAGAAAGATCATTTGGCATGCAGCACTTCAACACATCCCAAAAAATGTCTTTACACATTTATTACTTTTTTCCGATTGGTTTAGCTGCCATTAATAAAACCAGTGGTGGCACCGGTGCCAACATGTATCACACTCCTTTAAAGTTGTTGTTGTCAACATTTCAATGCTGCATATCATACATATGTATGTTTTTAATTTAATATCCTTTATCTGTAAATATAACAGCTAAATTGCCAAATATTCTTAAACAGCCCCCAGCCTCCACAAGTATGTCTACTAAAATGTACCCTGTTGGACAAGTAACATCATATTTGGTTGCTGAAATGAAAGTATTCAAAGAATATGACTGGAGAAAGAGTTGGTACTGTCAGCATTCATGCTGTTAGTTTGAAATGGAATAGATATAGCCAATGATAATTTTATTTATTTTTTGACATTATTTGTATGCATCTCTTTCTGCAGATCTAAAAAGCTCCCTTTCCAGCTTCGTTGAGAAGGAGACCATCCTGGATTATGACAGAGAGGCAGAGCTGGCGCTGCAGAGACTCACAGCAGGAGACGTGGATATAAACCAGCTGACCAACGCATGGACCAGGTCTTATGTGGAGGTTTGCATCAAAACAAATACACATCAGTTTCTTAACCATAAGCAAACTGGGTTGTATCAGTATGAATGTATTTACAGTATAATTATGGGCAGCTATTGACAAATTCACTGTTTTGATCACTTTTGGGATTTATTTTACATTTGCGACTGAAAATGTTGCCTGTTGTTAAAGATGAAAATCAGTTTTTTAGTTAGTTGTGTTTATTGACTCTGGCTTTACACCATGTTGTGGCTGTTGTAGACTACACATATTGAATTGTATTAGTAAAATAATATTCGATTTGAGAACAAGGCCATAAACACAACTAATGAGATGGATCACCCTCACAGAGCCTCTGTGACTCAACAACAACCTCTACATCTTACATTCAAATATTCAGCTAAAATAACAGTCTATTTCAAAAAGATAATATAACATGGATATTAAGATCTTAAATAACTCTACGTGTTATCCTAACCTCTCTATATTTCCTCTCCTGGACGATCATTTCAGTTTGTGATGACAGAAAACGCTTAAAAAACTCAAGGAAGATATTTATATGAAATACATGCATGTCTATTAATAATGTGGACAGCATGTTTTATTCTTGGTCGGTGGTAATCTCAGATGCTGCTGGACTTACCCTGCTCGAATATCCACTACTCTACGTTTCTGTAGTATTGCAGAGATGTTTAGGAAGTGTCCTCGAATGCTCCTGCTTTGGGGACGCATCAATAATGCAATTTAAATGAGTGGTACAGTGCATCTGCAAATTAATTATTAATGAGTTCTTCCCAGAGATCCATTATGTGGTGGCGTCCTACACATCATTTAAGAGTAGGGTCAACACTTTCAAATAAGGATCAATAAAAAATACTCTAGTGACACTCAAAAGTGGATTTCTAATTAATATTAAGTATTGTTTTCTCACCTATGCAAACACTGAGAGTGAACGCCTCTTATTTCTTATTTTAGAAAGGGCAATACGGTTTTCTGTGTTGATCCTTCAAAGTTCAGGAGTCTGAACTCTGCTGTCACTTGACCGGGCATTTAAAAAAAGACAAGGCTGCCTCAGCACGTGTTGTGAAATCTCCCCCGCTCCACTGCACTCAGACATTAATTTAAGGCCTGACTATGCATTTGCATTTCACTGCAGTCACACAGAAATACACATGGAAGCTTTCCAGCGTCCGCCGTGCTTGTGGCCTGAGGATTCCTGAGCCTGTATTAATAGAAGGTTTCACATTCTAATACTGATCTGCATTACTAATTATGGGTGGGTTGTTTATTGACCAGAGCTGAACATATAGCATGTGTTGCCCTTCGTTTATATCTTGCTGTGGTCACATAGGATGTTGTTTTTTGCACTTTATTCTGGAAAAAATGAAAATATTGCTAGTCACTTTGGTGCAGCAGATCATTACCCAAAACAGTTTTAATTAAATTCAGTTTTTATTGAATTATTTCAGTTGATTTTTCTGTTTGACCATTTTGTTTATTTATTTTATGACGCTTCCAGACTACGCTGGAACACGCTCGTCCCGAGGAGCCCAGCTGGGACGAGGACTTTGCCGATGTTTACCACGAGCTGATCCACTCCCCTGCCTCAGATACCCTCCTCAACCTGGAGCACAACTACTTTGTTAGCATCTCCGAGCTCATCAGTGAGAGAGACATGGAGCTAAAGAAGCTCCAAGAGAGGTTGGTATTAGGGAACTATCATTTAACTATGTGACCTCTGGATAGAGTTCGTTGCACCAGATTTAGTTAAGAGGCATCATAGCAAAGGGGGTAAATATATAATAAATATTGTAAGGCACTGTAAATGAGGATTTTGATGCTGAATTCTTTATTATTATGTTGAAATCTGTGATAATTGTTGTGTCTGTCAGGCAAGCATCTGAGATGGACAAAGTGATGCACGAGCTGGGGAATACATTGAGTGACCATGATGTAAATGCAGTGGCCTCTCAACATTTTGATGCACAACAGGTAAAAAAGCAGGTGCACCTCGATCTCACAACACGTTTCTAATTTCTCCGAAGACATTTGTCCATTTCTCAATTCACCTGGGCCTGTTTAGTCAAAATATGAAGTTCCTCAGTGTTTGACTTCTTTAAACAGGTCTTGGAGAACAAGTGGGCCAGTGAGCTGAAGCAGGTGACAGGCATTCAGAAGCACGAGTACCAGCAGTGGGTCATCAGTCTGCACCAGGATCTGCAGAAGTCCAACAGCAGCCAGATCACGTGAGTTATTAGTGTTTGTGTTCACACTCACACAAACAGTCTTTTAACAGGATCATGTGTATGCACATCTACTTTACACCCACCTGCAGCTTAACAGAGTCAGTTATTTCCTTTGCTCTATTAAATCTTGGGGGAAAGCAGGAGGGTATACTACGAATCTAGTTCAACCTATCCTGGATATGTTTTGAGTTATCCGGTTGACTTAATCCAAAACAAAGCTGCTCTCGCTAAACTGTCCTACAACGCTGGCTATCAACTCGTTCGCTCAAGCCAGCCGTGTCCTATCTAGTTAGGTGCGCGTTCACATGAAAGGGGTGGTATCTGGAGCATTCGACCAAATACAAACATGGAGAAGCGTACAGACAGCGCAGCGTCATACTTCCTGAATGAAAAGTCAACTATAATATTAGACAAATATGAAGAAGTTAAACATCCATGACTTAAACACTTTATCCAGGATAAAAGCCACATAGCTGCATCTGCAAGGTGATTACAGCTGGTAAAAGAAAAAGTGTTTGAATGCGTACATTAACAGGTTTATGATATCTTTTATTTCCGGGAACGGTGGAGGCGTGACGCACGGCCGGATTTATCTCAGCCAATGACAGCTCTGCATGCATCCCCTGGATATTATTTTAGTAACTGCAACGCGATGTTTACAGTGAGAACAGCTGTGAGGTCTGTGCAGAAAGCAGAGCAGTGTGTAAAAATATATATCACTCAGTATAACAGGCCTACATTACTCACTGTATTTGTATGCTGTAGTTTATTATATTATATATACAAACAAAGAGTCGATATTTTTCTAAGACCATTTAGTGCTTCACATAATAAATACACAACGGCTGCAGCCTGATTATGCTTTAGGAGCTGTAGGTGTGTGCAGGGGCGCCGCCAGGGATTTTGGGCCCCATGAAAATATATCACATTGGGCCCCACCACCAGGCCTAGGCCACGCCAACCAAGCACAATTGCTGTAACCACACATCCAGAACCCAACCGACTCATTTATGCTTTAAATAACTCTACCTGTACAGGCTTGTAGTCCAATACTAACTGCACAATATTTACTGACACTGAGCGGTGAACATATAACACTGTGCAGACGTGCAACATTCTGCTGCAGTAGAATTCACTATTTGATATAACACTAACATTCCTGACAATAGACCTCAATAGTCATTTGTTATGGTGTACATGCCTTTTTAATAACATTTTTATACTCACAAGTCCCCGGTTGGGTGCTTCGTTGTTGGAGTTTACCCCAGTGGACGAGAGGGTCGCCTCCCTACGCCTGCGGGTTATGGTGGGGAAAACTCTGACTGTTGTGTGTGGTTATGCACCAAACAGCAGTTCAGAGTATACGGCCTTCTTGGAGACCCTGGAAAGAGTCCTGTATGGAGCTCCTGAAGGGGACTCTTTAATCTTGCTGGGAGACTTCAACGCACATGTGGGCAATGATGAAGACACTTGGAGGGGTGTGATTGGGAGGAACGGCCCCCCTGATCTGAACCGGAGTGGTGGTTTGTTACTGGACTTCTGTGCTAGTCATGGATTGGCCATAACAAACACCATGTTCGAACATAACGATGCTCATAAGTGTACGTTGTACCAGAGCACCCTAGGCAGAAGGTCCATGATCGATTTCGTTATCGTATCATCGGACCTGAGGCCGTATGTTTTGGACACTCAGGTAAAGAGAGGGGTGGAGTTGCAAACTGATCACCATCTGGCCAGTGGTTACAATGGTTGGGCCAGTGATAATACAATTCTACCGTGGCATTTTACCCTTAATGTCTACCTCTGCGGTAAGTCACTAGCACCCCCGTCGACAATTTACTAACGGTATTTACTTGTGGTACCGCGGTGGGCCGGCGGTACCGAAGTGGGCCGGTCGAGGAGTTCCGGGCTGATTTGTAGTCCCAGTCCGCCCCTGACTGCAGGTCTCTTTTGTGTGTGGGTG
>NW_011354820.1:215820-251444 GCF_000735185.1 Notothenia coriiceps
GTGCGCGTTCACATGAAAGGGGTGGTATCTGGAGCATTCGACCAATCACAAACATGGAGAAGAATACTGACAGCACAGCGTCATACTTCCTGAATGAAAAGTCAACTATAATATTAGTCAAATATGAAGAAGTTAAACTTTAAACATCCATGACTTAAACACTTTATCCAGGATAAAAGCCACATAGTTGCACCTGCAAGGTGAATACAGCTGGTAAAAGAAAAAGTGTTTGAATGTGCATTAACAGGTTTATGAGTGGATCTGACTTTAATTACATTTGACTCGAGTGTTTCGTCAACTTGCACGGCCAGATACGGCTCGGCTGACTCAGATAAGGAAATATATGATACATTATGATGCATGTGATATGATGTGATATGAATGATAATGGGACACATCGACGTCTGCACTCACAGTGCTGTGGACTGTAGGCTACGTAATGTTACTTTGATCTGGTTACTTATGTTGTGGCAGATATTTAATTAAGCTTTCTTAACATAATAGTATAATAATAGTTAATAGTCCGATTGCTCTGAAGATGGGAGGTGATATTCTATTCATTTTCACGTTCACACAGTCGGTGATTTTGGCCGGCCGTCTTTCCTGCAACGGCAGTTTAAACTGTATTTCCTCCGCAGACTGAGCTCTGATTGGTCAGCAGGCGTGGTGCTTTCGCTGAGTTGATCTCTTATCCTGGAACATATCCTGCTTCGGAGCACAGACTAGGTTCCAGGATAAGTCACCATGGAGATCTAGCCCGCTAAAAAGTGAACCAGCTTCGTAGTACCGGAAATCCCAGAAGTTATCTTGCTAAACGAAAATCCTGCTTCGTAGTATACCCCCCTGGTGTTTATCCAACATAATTACTCTTGAGTCAGGTGCTTTGTTCCTTCCTTTGGTCAGTTAAAAGCTACTGTGCATAGAAGAATGAATGAATGAATACAATGTTTGAAGTACCATTGTTGAAATGCACGCACCTAATGGCACTAAGTGTGGGGTTGAAGTTCAGCTTAAAGGGACAGTTCGCCTCAAAATGCACATTTTCCTCTTACCTGTAGTGCTTTTTGTCAATCTACATTCTTTGTGTGAGTTGGCCATTGTTGATATATATGTTGTAAAGATTTCTTCCTTCTCTCCCTTATAATGGATGGGGCTTTTTTCTGGTGGTGCCAAAAACACAATAAAAAACTTAAACAGCAATGTCTCTTTCCAGAAATCATAACACAGTTACTCAGGATATTCCACAGAGGTTGTTGTCAGCAGCTTTATGTAGGAACTACTTTCTTTGCACTGTATCACTGCACAGAACGCAGCGTACATCTACTCATGAAGGCTTGTGCTTTTAACAGAGCGAGATGTAAACGCAATGATTAGCTAGCTCAGGAGAATTAGTGACATTAAAGAGGGATTTAAGTGACGACAGGGGCCTGTTAAACTGTATGAAAGTGACCAAATCAAATGCTTTAAAAAAACGTTCAATATATTGCTACACTTTAAGCATTACAATGTTGTTTAACAAAACTCTTATAGTATAAAGAATACACAATCATAACCTCTGAAAAAATTTACTTTTTCAGGCTGTAAAGTAACATGTAGACTGAGTTAATCTTTACATGTAAATCAATAATTCAACTATTGTTTTTAAGAATCAACACCCCTATAACTCACACTTCTGCAGCAGAACTAACCCAACACACAGCGTGTCTGCTTTGAAGTACACAGCTCATTTACATAGAAATTAAAGTGAGGTCAAGAACTCCTCTTAGTTTGATTGACACTCAGCTCTGCAGCCCCATTTGGACTGACATTGGGATAAGAGTTGGGGAGAAATCTTAATAGTGGTTATCAGTGATGTGCTCCTGCAGAGTGCTGGTCATACTCTCCTCTGCATATATTGGATTTTCCTTCAAAACACAAACACCACCGGGACCTGTAGGCTAAGAGCTCCTCAGGCAAAGTGCTGAGTATGCATTGTTTTTGTTCTAATGATGAATATCATTGTGTTATTATGCGAGGGTGGAACCTAATACTTTGACCTCAACACTTATATGCATTCCCAAAGCTTAAAGCATGAAGGAAATCAGAATGGATTTTGGTGATTCCTTTGATATTCAAAATGTTTTGTAAGTTAAATGCTAAATCCCGAAAAATGCTTGTCATCAAAGTGTGTACTACATTATTTTGAGAAAATCCAACTAGTATATAGGGTTACAAATGTAAACAAAGAAACTAAAATGCTACACTGCGTTATCCAAAGGAATGCACCAAACATTAAGAAAACAGTGTTGATATTTATTGTTTAAGTGTTGATTAAACCTAAAGAGTTAGCAGAAATGCTTTCATTTTGAAATAAAATAAAAAATATTTTGTATTTATTAATGGAAATATTAAGTCAATTATAAAACCGTGTTTACATTTTTGTATTTGATCTGAGACTTTAAGTTGGTTGATATGGCTTTCAATGCAATAAAATTTTCTAAATGATCAGTAATCTTTGTGAACCAATGATACCATCAGTTTATTGTCAACATAATCGCAATAGGACTTTTTCACCAAATGGTGCAGCCCGAGATGTGAAAATATAATGTGTTTATCACTTTTTTTCTGGATGAAATGCTTTCAGATTCTTCCCTGACCCTATATAACACGCTGTTTTTGATAAATGTCTTGTTTGCACGATTGGTTCCCAGGGAGGAGATCAAGGTGCAGCCCAGCCAGCTGCTGGAGGTTGCAGACCCCGGGGCCCGGATGTTTGAGGAGCAGCCTCAGCTGGAGGAGAGCTTCACCATACACCTAGGTGCACTTCTAGCGTAGTGTTTTCACACCATTTTGTGCCATTTGAAATGTCGGTTACCACGTGCATAAATCACTTAGACATGTCGTTATTCATGAGAAGCATACTTGTTTTGAACTACAGTAGTGTTGTGCTAAATGTATCCTTGTGTATTCATTATCTATATATATATATATATATATATGTTGTGTTCAGGGGCCCAGCTGAAGACGATGCACAACCTGCGGCTGGTCCGGGCCGACGTGCTGGACTTCTGTAAACACCGTCAGCACAGCAGCGGGGGGGCAAAGCTGAGGCGTCTGCAGACGGCCCTGTCGCTCTACTCCTCCTCCCTCTGTGGGCTGGTGCTGCTGGTGGACAACAGGGTCAACTCCTACAGCGGCATCAAGAGAGGTCAGGGGGACATACTTTATATTCAGAAAAATTGTTGGTGACGTTTTGAAGGAAGATGAACATTTTCGTTGGCCTCCTAACAGTGTTACATTTTCCCACCAGTGAATTCTGATATTATGTTGGTTCTACTCACAACTCACTGATTACCTCTCACTTTTACTGTGAGGATTACACTACTCTTTCACTCCTATTTATTTATTTATTTAAAGAACAGACACTTTATCCTTTTAGAGATGCAATACAGCATGGGGTGCCCTGATTAGAATTATTGTGGCCTTCACCGATCGCAAGAAACCGCATTGGCTGATCCGATTACATGGACAAAAATATGCCATTTCTCAGCGCTGGTAAACAAGCTTGTCTTTTCTTTTGCTATAAACTTTCTTACTCTCTCAAAACAGAAAAACTATTAAGGTTGGCAAGTGTGGAATGCAAATGATCTTCAATTTCTTTAAATCAGATTATATTATTATATATAGCAGGCAAAAAAAACAGGCAAATGAGAATTGGCATTCTTTTAATTGATGTGTCACCTCATTGGCTCTTCTGATTAGCCTTTATATAGAACAATGATCAAACTATTCAGAATGAATATCAGCCATTTAATCGGAGCACCCTTGGAGACATGGTAACAAAGAAGAGCCCTGGCTTTATAACTGTTATTTGATGCATCTTTTCATCCCTGTCTTTTTGTCAGAATTTGCAACTGTGGCGAAGGAGTGTACAGACTTCCACTTTCCCTTCCTGGAGGCACAGCTGGACGAGGTGCAGCAGGTGCTGCTCTACGCCCGAGCCCAGCGGAGCAGCAAGCAGAAAGAACAGCCAGGTGAGACTGGGCTGCTCCGGTACAGCTACAGTATAATGTAGACCAAACATTCATAGATGATAAGAAAGCGAAAGGCAAGACAGAAGTCCTCAAAACTGTTTCTTGATTTACATTTATCTAAACCAGTGCTTCTCTAAGTGTGGTCCGCGGACCACTGGTGGTCCGTGAGCGCCCCCTAGTGGTCCGTGAGTATATTGGTAACATTTCAAATTTGAAATTAATTAATTAATTAAAGTTTTCCACACTCTCGCGGGAATATCTCCGCAATGGAGCGAGCTTAAGTTTCACTTTCGATTGCATGATATAGCCCAGACAAACACCTTCATCACACATGTTGCCACTTGTTTGTACCATTTTCAGGCGATTTGTAAAAAACGACGTTTTTGGATATTTGTGGAGTTAGGTGGTCCGCGAGTGTTTTTTTTTATTGGTTAAGTGGTCCTTGGTATGAAAAAGTTTGAGAAACACTGTTCCAAACAATCAAAAGCTTGGACACAGAGAAGACATTTATGCACATTTATTTATTTGATCAATTTCACCATTTGACATGCTTACTTTTGTTGTATTTTCAATGTTTATCCTTACAGAGATACCAAGGAATGGAAGTGACGATAAGAACAAAAATGTTGAAAGAAATCCATCCAACATCTTACCAGGTAATCAATACCCATCAATATGTAAACTGACTCTTTTTTGGACTAACAGAGCAAAGAATCTCTCATACATTAATCCCACATTATTTAGCAATATTATTTTCTGACCACAGTAGTTTTGCATAATGTAATATTTTACACTCTTCCTTCCTCAAGGTGAGTTTTACATCTCGCGGCACTCCAACCTGTCCGAGGTTCATGCTGTCTTCCACCTGTGTGTGGACGATAATGTGCGTTCAGGAAACATCACGGCGCGAGACCCGGCCATCATGGGGCTGAGGAACATCCTGAAGGTCTGCTGCACACACGACGTCACCACGGTTACCGTCCCTCTGCTGCTGGTCCACGACATGTCAGAGGTGAGAGCAGCTGAGAGCACCGTGAAACGTGATCCAACACTCATTCTTTCTCCAGCAGCGTCAAAGCACATTTCTTAGGGATTGTAATATTTAGTAATAAGATACCTCAAGGGAATAATTAAGCCCAAATTGAATACAATACTTGAAAGAGTCCTATTATACTCATGTTTAGGATCATATTCACTTTGTACCTCTGCTGTGACATGTTTTCATGCTTTAGTGTTCAGTATTTTTCTCATACTGCATGGCGTTTCAGGCAGGGGGGGAGTTTGTGGGATTTTAGCATTTTTAGACCATTTACATGCACAAAAACATATTTAACACAGGAAAGGTAAAACCGCAAAAAGCATAATAGGGCCACTGTAACTGGACATTGGCTGAGCTGGCGGCTAGTATCTAACGGTGCTGCCACAGAAAAAGATTCCTCACTCTTCATATGTGAATGAGACATGGGGTACTTGTCTCATGGATGCAGTTAGTTTAGTTGGGAAACGACTTTAGACAGAATCCTGAAGGGAGAGGCTGGGATTTATTTTGGTTCTAAACATTTAAATTCTACCTTACTCTTGCTGGTTTCCCCAAAGTGGCCTACACTTTAACCATATTATGGTACTTCTATGTGCTTTGGTCTTGTACCTCTATGTTTAACATAAGCAGTGGTAATTATTTGTGGATGGGAAGATTACTAGTTACACACATTTTCGTGGCTCTTGACAAAGTCCTCTTTTCTTCCTCTTCATCCTAGTGCGCTCGCGGCATCCTAGGCCTTGAACTTCACATTTACCAGGTTTGAAACCAGGTTAAACAGTTATGACCTGAGTCCAAATCAAAAAGACATTTGGTAAATACACAATAAGGATTATTTCTCTCTTATAGTATATGTAAATTGGAACGGAAAAGAAAATCTGCTGGAATTTGATGGAATTAGACATTTTAGAAACATTTATACATCATAATCTGATCATTTCTTTAGAGGGAAGGTACATTCAATCAATCAATCAATCAATCAATCAATCAATCAATCAATCAATCAATCAATGTTTATTTATATAGCCCAATATCACAAATGTTACATTTGTCTCAGTGGACTTCACAGTTTGTACAGAATATCAGTATGACAATACGACACCCTCTGTCCTCGGACCCTCACATCGTACAAGGAAAAACTTCAAGAGAAAACCCACAGTTTAAAGGGGAACATGGGAGAAACCTCAGGAGAGCAACAGAGGAGGGATCCCTCTCCCAGGACGGACAGACGTGCAATAGATGCCGTGTGTAAATCGAAGAGATAATATATTTGCAACATAGGTAGAACAAATGTTTGGAAATGCGTGTGTCTATAATAAGAAGATGAATCCACGAGGATGTCAACAATCCTGTGGGAGGCATCAGAGAAGTAGAATGATGAGAGTCAGGCAGGACCGCAGAGACAGGTTTAGCCACGACTCGAAATCCAGGACTCAGGATCCGGGACACAGGATCCGGGACTCAGGATGCGGGACTCAGGATGCGGGACTCAGGATGCGGGACTCAGGATACTCAGGATTCGGGACTCAGGATGCAGGACTCAGGATGCAGGACTCAGGATGCAGGACTCAGGATCCAGGGCTCAGGATCCAGGAGCACAGGCACAGCCACGACTCAGGATCCAGGAATCAGGATGCAGGACTCAGGATCCAGGACTCAGGATCCAGGACCGCAGCAACAGGCACAGCCACGACTCAGGATCCAGGGCTCGCGATCCAGGACTCAGGACCGCAGCAATAGGATTAGCCACGACTCAGGATCCCGGCGTAGATAGATACCAAAAAGATATTTGGGGGAAGCTGGGTTATTCGGAACATGAGAGTGCAAATTCTCATTAAGACTGTCTGTGGCGCGCTCATGGATCTTCTCATGTCCAAGTCTTTGTTTGAATAACCAAAGACTTCTAACCTTTGAAGCCTCAGGAACCTGATGAGCTTTAATTGATAACTTCTGGTTCCACTTTTTCCACACTTTCTCCTGTGTCATCTTCTCTTTAGTCTTGTTTGCCATTTAGTGCAGATGTGTGCCTGTTTGGACACGCCTATTTAAAGAACAACAGAGCTGTGCCTCTTAGTCTTATGTTTACATCTGTTTCTGTTTCCCCAGAGATTTTGTGGAAAAAGGAACGGAGAATTGCGTAATTATGCTGAAATACATGATTAAAAGTTTGTAGAGAGGAAATTGAATATTATACCAACTAGATAAAAGTTTAAGTTTCCAAACAGTGACAGGTAAAACATTTGTTATGTTAATTTGTCTGGTTGAAAACAATTGCCTCAATTGCTTGGCAAAGACAGAGACAGCCTTACGTTTTCCTTGTGCAACAACAGCACTTGTTCCTACCTCAGTACTAATAAGAAACAGACTGTTTTATTATTACAATAAGCAGCAGTGTTTCCCATTCATTGATTTATTTGTGGCGGGCCGCCACAAATAAATATCGCCCGCCACAAATGGATCTGATATGGTGGTCAAATGGATCTGATATGGTAGTCTAATGGATAGTGAGATGGGCTGATGATCGGGAGGTTGCGAGTTCAAATCCCGCCTGGAACACCACCACTATTGTGCCCTCGAGTAAGGCACTTAGCCCAGGGAGAATGTCCCTGTAATTGGTCATTGTAAGTCGCTTTGGAATGAGGTGTCTGCTAAATGCCTGAATTGTAAATTCTATTTTTGGGAGAATAAACCCCACAGATCCTTTTCTTATTTGAGGGTGGTGGATGCGTGGGCCAACCGAATAGGTTAAGGGGCCTTTGGTTTTTCTTGCCGGGAGGTGGGGGTGCCCACAAATAGAATCAAATTCTGTGGGAAACACTTTGTATTGTCTTCTCAATGTATATAGTTAACTTATGTCTTTTATTTGCACATTGGTCACTTGCAACAGCCTCCAGCACTGTTTTATATATCTTTCTGTTTCTCCTTGCACTATTTTTATTGTTTAAAGTCTTGCATACATTTATGTTGCATTGTTAAAAGAGAAATTTAAATGCCAAAACGACATGCCTTGAAATTGATTCATGAAACTTGACTCTATACTATCCTATTGTTAGGATCCATTGCTCAGTTTATCTTAAGGGCAAATAGTTTGTGGGTAACACAGTAAACACAGGTCTTAGCCTGGGCATCGATGACACCCTGCCATCGCCCAGTTTGTTGACTCCGAATGGGTGCAAAACACTCGAAAGTGGGAGAAAGGCATGTGAGTGGCAGAGACATTTTAACTGATTCAGCCTACTAACGCACACAATGCATATTCTAATGAACATGTCATATATCTTTGGGGGTTTTATTTGGACATTATGTGGGGCATTTTACCATAACTTCTTAATTTTATATTATTGTATCCCTTTGTTGCACACTCTTATTTTGAAGTAAATGTTTATATAAATATTTGTATTTATTTATATATATAAACAAATAAAATATTGTCAGTGACTGTCACTAAACCCATTTCCCCCAGATAAATAATGTGTTGTGATTCTAATTTCTGACGCTGTGATCATAGGTTGTGCAGAGATTACTTCCTGCTGAGGTCACTGTGTGCAGCAGACTGGAAACAGGCGTGCAGAAAACATGCCTGCTCTTTAAACATGTTGAATTTAGATACAGTCACATTACAGGAGACTTTTGACCCAGTTCATATGTCATATATACACTATTGCACACATGTGTTGGAATCTGTCTAGTTGGGTCAATCATGTAACACAATTTGAACAGTTAACATATTCAACTCCAATGTAACCAACATACATTCCTCTGCCTTTTATTATTTTGAGCATTATTTATTTTTCTACTTTGTATTTCCCTACCCCTGCAGGAGATGACCATACCGTGGTGTCTTAAGAGAGCAGAGCTGGTTTTCAAATGTGTCAAAGGTAAGTTATTTTTACTGAAGATTTATTTTGAATTCCAAGCTGACATTTGACAGCAGAGATCTGTGAAGCCTTTTACTGTTCTTTAAAACATTAGGTCTTGTTTTCATTCCCTCAAAGTTAAAAGAGCAAAGGATACTTTTGTTCTTCTTTGATGAAATGTACCAGTGTTCACTGACAGTGTTTTTCATTTCCCATAATGCAAAGCTGATGAATGAAACATGTTGTTATTAGGGCTGTGCATTTTGCAAGAATCGTGCAATATGATATGTATCATGATACAGTGATGTCAATTCATTATAGTGCAATATTTTTGCTATACTGTAAGTAAGGCAATATATTTTAATGAAAAACATATATATGCTATTTAAGTTTAGGGCAGCTGTTATTTAAAAAACAACACACAGCCAGTTGCAAAATAGTTTAGCCGTGCATGTAAACTATTCATACAAAAATGATCGCTCAACACTGAGAAAGTTGCTCCTTGACGATGCAGCTTGAGGGATGGTAGATATACAAAAGAGTATAATTACAAAAACGAAATAACACCTTAATAAACTATGGCTGTGCTTAAAAAAATGCAGTGCTGCATTATCCACAATGTTTTTTGCAGACGAGCATATATATCTCTGCCATGCTACATTGCGTTATATATCAAATGCACCCTATAGGACTCATCAGGGGCGGATCTAGACAAATATTCATGGGGTGGCAAGAGGGTGGCAGGAGAATTTGAGGGGTGGCATCCCCTGGCAGAAGTATATTCTGATTTAAACGCAGTCATATCAATCAATGTTAACTTGGAAAGCCACAATATTGATATTTTAACTCAATAACATTTGGTGAGATTATTGTGGCACATCAGTAAAGCCTTAAATATAAATATATAAGGTGGCACACGTAATTTAATGAATTTTAACTGAATGAGTTTGTCTCACTCTTAGACCAGCAGGGGTACCAAATATGCAGACTGCTGCAATAAATACATTAATTAACTGTCTCATTGATGTGTGTCTGTATGAATATGATAATATTAACAATCATATTATTCCTATCAGCTGTCAATCACTGTTATGATTCACATCTTCAGTGCTATTATTAAATAAACTATATTTTTTGGAGGAGTTAATGATGAATGTTCCTCAAGATGCTTGCTCACCCTCCTTCTAATTTGAAAGACCAGTAATTACTATCATAATTCAAAAGAATCAAAGGAACAGTTCAGCGCCCCACAACTTCATTGCAAACAGCTACAACCTTGACTTTACATCAGAAAGAACAAACATTAAAGAAATGACTAACCTGAGACTGCCAAGGCACAAAACGTGTATTCAGCTAAAACATANTCTTGTGCTGCATTCACTTGCACTCGGACATTAGAGATTTTCTCTCATAAATGTCCGATGAGCCACAACTTTTCTTTCAAAACAAAGCTGCCAAATGGGGTGGCCGCTGGGGTGGCAAGGCATTTTTCTGAGGTGGCAGCTGCCACCCCGTGCCACCCCGTAGAACCGCCACTGGGACTCATCATTGCAAACTGTAAAGCCTAACTGGATCGTCCTCACTTATATATGCGTAGGATGCAGCATTGGTTTTTTATTAATGTATAAAGCCATTTTAGGTAAGCTTCCACTGTACATATGTGCCAGATTTGCTCCAGTTTGTGACTCTTACAACCTCAGATCCAGTGCCTGGATACGGTTCCAGGTACCTGCTGTGCCGACTGAGGCTGGGAAAAGGAGTATTTTTTTATTATGGTCCTTGGTCTTGGAATGACCTTCAATCAAGCCTAAAACTGAGGGCACTTGTCTCAATAGCATGTTTTAAATTGAAGTTGTCTGAAGTCCTTACCACCAGCTGCTCTTGCAGTAATAAATAGTGCACCTTTCTTACTGTCCTAATGTGCACAATGTAGTGACTGCTTTTTATCTTTTGTTTTCTTAGTTATGTTCTCTGTATTTTATATGTTTGTGTTATGTGTTATGTGTAACGTTGCTGCCTTCTTGGCCAGGTCAGCATTGCAAATGAGATTCTATCTCAATGCTTTTATCTGGTTAAATAAAAAAATAAATATATATATGAGTGCTTTATAAAGTGTCAGGCCTTTTTAAAAAAAAATAAAAAAACCTATGATGCATTGCACAATAAGCCAAAAGGTTGCAGCAAATATACTAATCAACATTTCACAGAGTGCATGTTAACATTTAAAACAAGTAGTCGCATTTAGACTAACAGAATGGATGAAAAACTCTATGCACCAGGGAGATAGAGTTTTTGTAGTAAATTATTCGTAGGACATAGTCATTATTTAAAATAAACTTGTATCGTGTTGAATGTTTCGTATTGTTATTGTGAGTTTGTAGCATAACCCAGCAGTAGAATACACTGAACATTGCAGATAGATATATGTGAATGAACTTGAATCTGATTTTATTTGCAGGCTTCATGATGGAAATGGCCTCATGGGATGGAGGAATATCACGCACCGTCCAGTTTCTAGTGCCAAAGGTAAGAGCAGAGCCTTATACATGTCATTTTGGTTCCTCAACTCTTAGCTTACTCGACACACACTCATGCTTCGAGTATTGCTTTGCCAGCAGATCTCTGTTAATTCAACAGAAGTGTATACTTACAGTAAGGCCTCGCATGTACACATCATCACAAAAGGCACACCTGGGCTTGCAGTACCTAGCTTTGAATGCAGGCAGATAAGAGAGACTGTTTGAAAAGCACGCCATTAATCAGAGATTATGGAGCTTTAGGTTCTCTTGACCAATGTTTACACTACTGCCATAAAAGAAAGCTTGGAAACTTATCCCTATAATTGTGTGATAAGAAATGGTATTAGCGTGTAGCTTCCCAACACTGAGGCGTAATCTGGGACTGCCTTGAATATCCAGCTCTAACTTTATGTAAAAGTAAATGTATGAACATACAGCATCAGCTTTGAAGCTAGGTTTTCTGTCATATTTGTTTTAAGTACCGGTAGTTGTGACACAGAGCTGGATGAAACTAAGCTGTTTTTTCTTTTTTAGCTTATCTTGATGTGTATTCCTATAGCTTTTGTGGTTTGTCGGGAAGGCAGCACAGCTTAAAGCACAATCTCATGTTGGCAGGTTAAGAGGATAAAACCAGCGGCATCAAAGGACCCTGACTGGCTTCAGCTACATGCTCAGACAACTTTCAAAATAGAACTTCTGAAACAACATTGTTTTCTGCACTTTAAAGAGACGCGCCGGCTAAATATACGCCCTGTTCTCTGTGTGGATGTGGGTGAATGATGCGTGAATGCTTACAGATTAATACTTAACATTCTTATTTGACAGGTGGCGATGCTTAGGGACAAATCATGTTCCCCCCTTTTAAATCACAGCTGCCCGAGCTTGCATAATTTTGCCGTATTGACTACTGTTCCCTCAGGGGGGAAAAAGATCCTCTGATGTTGAACTGAAGGGCACTGAACTAAAGGGGCTGTTAACACTTGACTGTACACAAACAGTCCAGATGTATTGCTGTTGTCATGGGCAGAATAGTTATTGTAGGCTGACTTGGAAGTTAGCATCGCACTGGTTCCATGACAAAAAGCAATGGGATTTTACCATTGGATTATGGAATAATGCCGATAAATATATTGATCTGTGGTTAACAAACGATTTTGATAATTACATGTTTTTCATGCAGAATGTTCTCCACATATTAGCACCGCTTTCATAATTTAGCTAAGCTAAATGCCTCTCATTTAGCCACTTGTTAGCAACCGCCTTTTTTAAAGTCCCCTTCAATTGTCATACACTTACGACTGGGGTATTCACTGACGTATATTAACGTTGTAGAACAAAACATAAAAGTTTATTAAGAGTGTGTTAACCACAGACCTAATTTAAGGCCTCTAACCAAAAACATGTTCAAAAACCTCAGACTTCAAGACGAGGGAACTGGCAGGGTCAGCTCTAGAACTCATTTACCACGGGGGGGCACATACTGCCGTCAACAACCAACACACAAACACCAACGCAACTTCAATTTCAAAACATGCTGTAAAGTCTATTGTCTTTCACACACATTGCAGGGGTGTAGTGCTATTTTATAGCGCACCTATGACTTGTGCAGGCATGCATGGTTGTGGCACGACCACCAAAACAGAAACATATGGACATAGCAGATCGCCACTGGGCTTTCGTCGTGGGTCATTGGTCAAGCAACACACCAATCAAAGAGCAGCAGTGAGCACACCTCAGGCTGTGTTTTTTATTTGTATTGTTTATTTCTGATTTATTCCACACAAAAAACTTTTAGTGGAAACATTTTCACTTATAATATGATAAAAAAAAGCTCTGCGTTGGGGGGGCACAGTGACTCATTTGCGGGGGCATGCCCCGCGAATGACCCCCCATGACGCCGACCCTGGGAACTGGGAATGCTCAAATGCTGACTCATTCCCAGGTTTAAAGACTCATTCCTGAACCAATTTATCAAGAAAAAAACGGTTCAATGGTTCCCTTAAGCCTAGCAAAAAAACTTTATTGAAGTATCTCCACATGTCATAAAAGCTATAAGAAAATAGTTGAATTGAGTGCCTGCACATCTATTGCCGCGCATGGACCCTGGATGTATTATTAACATGCCCTGCTCAGTATTTTCAGTCCCTTGTTTCTCACTAACCCTGTCTTTGTGTCTCTCATGTCGACAGAGTATCTCAGAGGAGATGTTCTACCAGTTGAGCAACATGCTGCCTCAGATCTTCCGTGTCTCCTCCACCCTGACCCTCACCTCAAAGCACTGAGAGATGGATACAGATGGACCACATTGCATCCACGAGGCATTCCAACTAACAGAGAATCATTTATAATAACAATTATACAAAAAGGTTTTTTTTTATATCAGGAACTGTAGAATAAATAAGTGGAGGTTTGATGAAGTAGCACATTGGCCCTATTCATTCAAACGGGGCACAATGTAACACAATATGGTAGCATCAAAGCGCTTACAGTAGTGGTTTAAAAGAAGGGATTTTAAACCAGATAGAACATTTCTATCCAGTTGTTGAGCCTTGTTATTTTGCACCTTCTGATGCTGTAGATGCTTGTTACTGAGAGAGGACGGGATTCAGTGGCTCACCAAAGCAGCTGCTGCAATGATCATTTCAGGCCTCCGGGGTGCGGTCATGGTGACAGAGTTTTATGACATCATGACATCAGCCGCCAGTGGGTATTTCAGTTTCCTTTAATGCTGCAATCTGTAACTTAACGCATGTTCGAGCTGCAGCACAACAAGGACCCAGCATTGTGGTGGTTGAGTCGTTTTAACTCTGATACAAACTGAAATTGCCATAAACGGAGCGAAAAAGTAAATTTGAATACACAGTATAGTTTACTAAAGCGATTAAGCTAGATGGAACTGGCAATGGCCATTAGACAGGTGAGACCTAACTGTTATAGCAACCATTGTAATGTTTTATTAAACATTACCATACAGATGGATCTAATATCACTATGTTGGTTATAAAAATAACATCACAGATCTCTGCTTTTATTTGTTGGTGTTTTGATGGACAGTAACTATTCGGTCCTACGTTTCATCTGTTTTTTGTTTGCAAATTAGTTTTGATGTATGATCACAAGGAGTCTAACCAATGAAAATGTAGCTTTATATTTAGGGTCTGATTGGACCAGAGAGAAGTAACTAAACGTGGCTCTTTAAGTCCTAAAAATGAATGCTGTTGCTGCTGAGATGAGCAACACGCAGGTGTTTTTTATACTGCATTGCAGTGAGTTGTAGTGAGGATCACTCTTTGCGTGTGTCCCTCCCCTCTACCTCTGTAACAGCAGATGGCACTGTTCCTAAAGACAAAGATGTGAAAGGGTAACTACACAGGCACTTCTCTTATTAAGAGAGATACAAACGTAAAGCAGCATCTGTCGCCAGTGGAAATTAATCTCAAGAAATGTTCATATTCATTGTTAGCAGGGCTCCTCTGGAACATCCATCCTCAGTGGTCTTGCATCTTCAGCTGTTAAGGTTTGTCAAATGTGAACACTTTAAATCAAATGTGTGCTCTGTATATTTACTATATATGTTTAAATGTTTATGTTTTTTAATAAATGTACAACTGATATGTCCATTTCTTAAGCTCATGACAAACTTTGATATTTTGACTGACTTACATTTTTTTCTCCCCAATGATACACTTCTGGTGGCATTTCTCTCAGCATTTTATTTAGTGTTGATGGGTTATCCCCCGGCACATAATCTCTCTGAAGTTAATAATCCACGTCATTCATTGGAATTATATTCCTCCTTCCTCTATTGGTGGCCTCTAAGCTATTTCAGACAGACTGTAATCAATTCAGCATGTCAGGAAAGTTTGCCACAGCCACGTTCAGTGGTGGAACTATGAAGATTAAAAGAGTTGAGTGTAGCAATCAAAGCAAGTTGCTTTCCCTTTTCTCAAGATAAAAACAAGAAGGCCAGCAGCCCTGAGAGATTGATGAGATGTAATAGCATCATGTTGAAACCTGCAACTGTTTATATCATGCTGCCATGCTGGTAACCCACACAATTGTAAGAATATGTATTGCGAGTGTTTGGCATTCTTGGGATTGGTCTCAGTGGCCTGCAGTGTTGGGTTTCCTTGGGAAGAGAGTGCAGTGTGCCGATTCAGCATGACGGTCCACCTCTCCCTCCTCTCACTTCTGTGTCACATGAGTGAAAATGATCAGAGCAACATTCCATCACTTGATATGACCAGTATGAATTCCTATAGAGGTTTCCTTAAAGAACTACAGCACAGAACCAACCCCCACTAGAGGTCGGCAAAGCTTCACATGAAGCCTTTTTAATTTTAAGGGACAGTTCACCCCAAACAATTGTTTTCCGCTTAAGTGCTTTTTTTTTAATCAATTTCTATTGTTGTGAGTTGCCCATTGTTGTAGATATCGTGCGTAGAGTTGTCTGCCTTTTCTCCAATATAATTGAACGAGATGGTGCTGTGCAAAAAACATACATATAAAATGGGGTCCTCATTGGCTGGGCTGTAACATTAGCTAGCTCAGGTGAGCTCAGGAGAGGATGTCTAGACTGCTCTGGTTTCTGAATGTTTATATTCAGAAATATTGACTGATAGGCCATTGGAATAAAATATTGTAATTCTTAATCTTGGATTATTATTCATGATATCAGTTAGAAGTTAAGAAAACCAAAGAGCTAATAAAACAAGGGCCAAGCCTCAGAGAGAAGAACACATTACAATTGGCTGGAAGAATATTAAGTATGATTAATTAAAACAAAAATATATACATATAGAGAATTGTAATAATTGTTCCTTAAGGAAAATAACAAGAAACCTAATGTATGTCATAGACATAAACCATAAAATCTTCTCTGTTCTTAATTGAACATTGTATCAATGTGTTTTATCTCACATGAAAATAGACAATTGTAAGTGGAAACCTTGTCTTTTTCTTGGAAAGTAGTGACGTTTTCGCTGCCAGTGAAGTTTTTCCCTTACAGAGTAGAATTATTCAGTGATAATTGATTTCCTCACTTCTTTAAAATACCTGGGAATTACAAGTCTGAGGAATGGCATGCCAGCAGTTGCTGGATAACAATTTGGTGGGCCCACACGGACATTAAAGGAGGAAAAACATTATGATGGTTCACTAATGATTAAAATGCGTAAGATTACAAAAACAGCATGATATGAATCCAGAATATAGTGCAGAAGCTGGTGAAAAGAGGGACGTAGTCATAGGAAGACATTATCTGTTTTTCCCCACATGGATAATATGTGCCTTCATATAACGATCCAAAGCCATGACATGTATCTATGTAAATTAGAAAGTGCGCTTTCTTTCTGTAAAATAAGTGGCATGACCTGTGAGACGTAGCCTATTGTTTATAAGGTAAATACAGGAAGGATGCATCATAGGAGTAGAAAGACATAAACGAAAAAGTAGTACAAAGCTGTGAACTACAATCAAGTAGAAGATATGTATTTTTTTAAATGGTGAGTAAATAGGTCTAATAATATCAGAAGAGCTTTAAATAACAGTTTTTATACGGTTGTTTCCTTCACTTCACCGGCATTGAAAGTACCGGAACTTGCCATCTTTCTGGCTAAAGAAATAAAAGCTTGTGTGTGTGAGGCAATAATAAACATTACAAAACGGAAATAAACATTACAAAGCGTATAATGTGCGGCTTTATTTGGCTTAGTATTAATGCATTCCAAAGTATTTATCCGTGTTGTTTGTTCCAGTATTACAAGTTGCTATTCAGTCAAAAGGCGCCAGTTGCGAGCACTTTCGGTCCACTTATTTTGAAAGTCCAGACCGGAAGTTGTATCTGTAATAGCAGGCAGCTTGACAGCGGTGTCACAGCTGGGAGTCTGGCTCTCTACAAGTTGAACAACAGCCATACGTCGCGAGCGAGCAAGTTGCTGCACGGATTTCCCGGAGCTGCACTTAAGTTAAGGTGAGGTTGCACTCAACAGAGTGATTTAATGTATTTGAATGCTACAACACATCGTTAGCCTTGCTAAAAAAACACATACCGTACGCAGTTCGCCACTTTATAACTTGA
The DNA here is from genome assembly GCF_000735185.1 of Notothenia coriiceps. NCBI lineage: Eukaryota > Metazoa > Chordata > Actinopteri > Perciformes > Nototheniidae > Notothenia > Notothenia coriiceps. Next base: position 233,328 of record NW_011354820.1, read on the forward strand.
CGGTCGCTGTGTGGGTTACAACTTATTCATTGTATGTGGCTGCCTAACGGTGGACCGCGTCGAAAAAAGCTGAAAAGGGGTTTAAATATCGACCAAAGCGTCGGCGTGTGTCGCAGGTTATTGTTCCTAATCCATACGACGTCAGAAACAGTAATTTGTCAGTGCTGAAAATGGATGAGTGTGATTCTGTTTGGTTCGAGCCTGCGGCTGAAAGGTATAGAGTAGCCAGGGTCCAGCAGCATGGTGCTTTCTGGACGTTTTTTCCACTCTGTGTGGTTCTCTGCTGCTCTTCCACCACGCTCCGGGCACACTGATGTGATGCCAAGTGCCATGGTGGCATTAACTTTACACACGCTTAGCGACCGTTATAACCTCCTCTCTCCGTCCACACGAAAGCCATGGTCTGATTCGCTGTAAACATTTGGCGCTGTGTTGGCGAGAACCCCGCTGTTTTGACACATGGATATATGGGGGTGGAGGCGTTTCAGGACACCCTGTTTTGGAAAGTGGCTCCCTAACTATTCCAACTGGCAGTGGCATAAAGCACTTTAAATGATAGTTGAGTTTAGAGGCTTCAAATAGTAGGTTTGAGAGTCAGAGATGCGGACGCAGATGCACACACTTCATGGCAAAAAAATAAAATAATAATAAGATTGTGCTGCATTTAATTTAAGAAGGCTTCATTGGAAAACGTTGGCTGAGATCCCAATTTCGAAACACTTTTCCCCAGAACTTGTTTTGTTCAACAGTGCGTCAGCATTGTGATGAATGAATCAGAGACAGTCATTTCACCATTTCCATGTATTCTTTTTGTACAAATCTTCAACTTCCTTGTGAAACGGATTACTCACTGATATCTCTTCTCTTTTAATGTTGTGATTGTCAGCACAAACAAGTACCGGAGGAACTTAACCAATGTTAATGGCGAAATTAGAGTGACTCACATTTTAAAATCGTCTACTAATTGTTTTTTACCATCTATATATCGTTTATTATTGTTATAAAGCAATTGACACAATTGTGTTCAAAAGGATGATGCTACATACTTTTGTCACTTTATTTTCACCCTGTTGACATTTTTTTTCAATAAGAATCACATTGCCTTAGTGTGGTCTCACTTTTAAAAGCCTCTGTCTGATGTAAATTACTTTATTTAGAGAAAACAATGTCAGGAATGTAAACTACATGTTGTACTAAGTAAACTCCTTCAAGCTGCAGTCCTGAGCTAAAAGTTTCCCTGCTTGTTTGAGTGTGTTTTCTGACTTGTACAAGACCCTTCAAGATTCAAAGACCACATTAAGAAGGAAGCAGATCAAAAGGTTAAACCGCTCTAACCCATGACAGAGAGACTTTTATTGTCACCATGACCGTGACTCTTCTGCTACACAAAGACCTCTTTCCCCTCTCCATGGTCCACTCAAGTGTGTTATTCATTCTACCCCTGAAAATAGACTCTTCTCTTTAGCCTTACTTGCCCCGCCAGCTCTTCCTCTTGACACTATTTCATTTACAAACCCGAACTCTTTTGGTTTAAAATGATACAAAGTCCGATTGTGTCCTCTGCTAGTATACGCAAAACTAGTTTCCATGTGAGATCCATGAGGTTTCATGCAAAAGAATCTGAGCAGTAATGAATGATCAGTGACTAGTAGTCATTCTGATCAGACAGGCTGATCTCAGAGCAGCAGCCGCATTCTTAGCGCGCACTACTTTCTAAGTGTCGCCCCAGGAGGAGTTTGTAGAGCTCATCTGCTCCAGGGTGATAGAAATGCTGCTTCACCCGGGATGATGTGGCTAGACCAGCTGGCTGTTCTCCGACTTCTTTCTGACAATCTCACATTCCCCAAAGCCAAGCGCACGATAATCACCCATCGCCGAGGAGGACGCCAAGCTACTTAGGCAGACTGAAGGGTTTGCAGTTTTAATCACTCGTAGGCCGTTTATCTCTCGCTTCTACTTCCCTGCGCTGTGAACACCTTGATGAATCACACTTCTGCATATGTTCTGGAAGGCAGGTAGTGGATTATGTGGTGGGTGTGATTTTCTTTTTAGCCAATGGGGAGGGCTTGAAGAGCTTCTGCTGGAAGGGTATTTGGCTCTTTCCCCCCTTTCTCTTAAGCTCTGTCCTCTTCAAAGCATTGTTGGCTGCTGTTGCTTTCGGATCGTGTGTAGCCATGAACAATCACAGGTATGCGATCTGTTCAATGGTTGTCTCTCACATCAGAGAAGTGCAGGAGAAACTCACTTCAGTGAGAAAAGTGCTGTTGTATGGCTCTCGTGACAATCCTATTTCTTTACATTGCTTTTCATGTCCTAGTTTGGTCAGATTAGTGCTTCAATGGTCTAAACTGTGTCTTTCTATACTTCTTGTTGTCACAGGAGATTTATCCTAGTTGTCACTGTTCCGCAGTTTTGTGCATTATATTGCCTTTTTTGAATTTCTGTCAGTTTAGATGAAACCTTGTCTGCTCTTACGTCGGACCAATTGCCTTGAGGGTTTTATTTAAACGGAGCTGTTGGCTTTATATTGACAGAATCCATGCCGTCGGGTTTCTCTGTCTCTGTGTGAACTCCAATTATTTTCATTTCTAGGATCTGATTTCTGTATTTTGTTGTTATCCATAGGCAAACATTCAAACTACTTGGGCTTTGCACATTGCCTGCTGAAGTGAATGTGTCCCTCAAGTGCTAATCATTGTAAAAACACTGAGCTCATTTGTTGAAACAGCAGGAGGGAGAAACATGTAACGGTAAAAGAAAGGTGATGGGGGGGGGAAAGTGTTAGTTACTTTTGTTGTCCCGTATATGTTTCCCCCTGGAGTACATCAAACGCCAATCAAAGGCAAAGCAACACCTGCGCACAGACTGGGAAAATCTTGCAAGTGCTGGAATGCACATTATTAGAGCGCCATAACTCACTAACAGCGGGGGAAAGGGCTGAATATTAAGAAACCTGTCTGGTTCCTGGATCTCTCACTGATGGGAGACAGAGGGGCGCATAAGTTGTTCCCAGCTCTCTGCAGGCCGCGAGGTCAAAGTCCAAACTGTTTCCCTGTAATAGTGCTCTGCAGCCAGCTCACAGAGATGAGCGCCTATTGGCTTCTCTAATGGGCTGGAGCTCAAATAAAAGATGACAGCATCCCTACCACCAAGGAATGTCACCTCTGTGACATTGTTATCATTCAGAGTTTTCATTGTTTGTGACATTATGGTAACTTTTCCACTGTTGTGATTTGAGAATGTTATCAGCCAGTTTCCATTTGAATGCCGTGACAAATTATTGTATTCAAGAGGGTTGACAGAAATTCCAGTTAAGTCATTTGTTCCATTACATGCACACCTAGGGCTATATGTTGGCAAGCATTTAGGATATGCATCATAATACAGGGATAACAATGTCTATCGCCATACTATAAACCTTTTCTTACTATTCATTTAGTCCTGAAATATGTTATCAATGTAAGATGCATTCACCTAGTTTTTGAGAATGAAACGGTATCAAAAAAGACAATACCGCAATGTTTAACTGTCTTAATATTTTATACACCTTCATGAAAGTCCTCTGAGGATGTGCGTGGCTGAACTTCTGTCAGGAATACCCCAGGGTTACTCCTCGGACCATGGTTGATTTTAATTGGTGTGAATGGATGATGGCATATTCAATTCAGCCATTTTGGTTATCTTTGTTCTTTGAATATAGGGTTATCTGATTGAAAATATGAATCTCATCTTCAGTTTTGCATGAAATCGCCCCATGCCAGCGTGTGTGGGTGTGCTGGCACCGGTTCAGTTCTCTAGTGGCTTGCTTGGCCAACTGCTTTTCTCTCTAGTCCTAATTTGTTGCTTTGTTTTTTTGTCATTTAAACTTGAATGTACTGCAACACAATGGGTGAAATGTGCCATGTGCACAACAGTTTTCTAGAAGCAGAATCATTAAGTAAATGAGGGAAACATATTAGGGCTGTACCCGAATATCCGAATATTAATTCGTTGGAGTACTATTCGGGTTTCAATTTCGTTATTCGGATATTCGTTTTTTTTTTCAGTTTTTGATTGAATTTATTGAAACCTCCAATATCAACGTAAGAACTTTATCGTTCACTTTCTCCGTCTTTATATGTAGATATTACTTTTCTCCGTTAATCTCGTCACGTTGTTTCCATAGAAACAACAACTTCCTGTCAATAGTGCTAACTCTCCTTCAAAATAAAAGCATGTCCATAAAAAATAGGAAGCCAAGCCAAATTAAGACATATACAACTGCAACGAGGGATGCTCCGATCGCCAATTTTGGGGCCGATCGCCGGAATCAGTATCGGCCGATACCGATCGCCGCTCCGATCGAGTGGGCGGGGCCTAAATGGAGGATTTAACCATCACTTTAAATCTTCCATTTAAAGTGATGTTTAAAACTCAGTTAATGGGGCTCATTCACTGGAGCTTCCACAAACAACAATCAACTTAATTATTACATTCAAATGACGTACATTATTAAAGTTTACATTCACGTTGGATAATAACACGGGAGAAATGAGCGGAAGCGCTCTCTTTTCCTCTCTCCCTCTCTCCCTCTCTCTCTCTCTCTCCCTCTCTCTCTCTCCCTCTCTCTCCTGACAGCCTGTCAGTATCTCACGCAGCTCACTGATCCAGTAATGAGTGACCCGAAGAATACATATATTTATAACTAGTTTTGCTTGTTCCAGAGGTAGATAAAATTGCTACGTGTGTTTGTTAGGTCTAACTCTTAGTGTGTGTGTTGCTCCGCTCACCGGTCCGGCGGGCGGAGCTGCCGGATTTCTGCTTCACACGCGTTGCATTCCGCTATCTTATTGTCTTTTTCGGACACCTTAAAATAATCCCAGACCGGTGAAGCCATTTTGGCGAGCTTGTTTTGCCGCGCACAGAGACAAGTGTCATGTATTTTACGTCATGCGATCGGCTCTCGCGTTCGGCATGTTTAGAGAGCACCTGTCGATCGGTGGAGAGTGAGTATCGGCCGATTCTACCCCCCCCACACTTAGCACTGTCATGTCAAATTGGGTATCCGCGATCCGGGATCACCACTCTGAAGGGGTTTTCAAAATGTTCTGTCTGGCTTTAATCATGTGAAATCAGCCATTAGAGCATTTTTCCTTTCACAGTTATTTTTTCGCTCCAAATGGCCTCTGACTGATTTCAGGATTCACCAAGAACCACGTCTCTTCTTTGCTCCTTTTTCCTCTTGTGTTCATACATTTGAGTCATAAATCCCAGGGATGGTTGCAAATGTAGCAGCTACCATCATAACAAACCTAACTCTCAGACCAAACTGTTGGCGTTTGCCTTGCATTGTGGTTAACGTAGGCGCTGTGCAATGAGAGTCCAGCAATGTTATAGGAATGCAATGTTAAATCAGTGCAGTATACTCTTTTTAAGTAAACCCATAACGTGAGTGTAACAAGTCAAACAAGTTCAGAGTAAGAACACATCTTAGATCAGTGCCTTGCCTCTGGTTTTTGTAAATGTTTAATATAAGCATGGATCTTCTTTTATTAACTAAACGTTTGGAAAATTGTATCCACAAGGGCAGTGCTCACTTCCTTTTAGAGAAGGAGAACAACAGACTCAACAGTCTGACTCTATTTGCGTTGTTTCACTCTGCTTTCCTAATTCAATTGACCGACCTTACTTAGTTCTGCCCACATGGTTCAAGTGTGGAAGGAACTGCGTGGCATTGGAGGCAAAACAGCCTCAGGTCCAGCTCTCACGCAAGAAAGGGGAACACACGGCAAACAAGCCTATTGCTTTTCCGTAATTCACCAGTAATGAGAAAGGCTACTTGAGAGTTTGACATGGCTGCCGAGCCACAGTCCAGATGAGACGGGCCCTGGGGCGGGGATAACACGGGCTTGTCCTGAGACATTTTCCCATGGTGATAAGGACTTGGCCAGATGTTTGTAATACATATTCACACTCTGTCTTTGACTGAAGCCAGAGACGCCCCACAGAGTGTGTGAAGAAGCTGATCTAAAGAAGGCTGGAGAGTGTGCCATATTATGAATGACCCTGCAACCTCGCTGATAATAGTCTTACTAAAGCTACCAGGAATCACCAAGCGAGGGAGACAGTAAAAGGTTTCCAACTTGTATAAGCCCTCTTTGAAGTTTGTCTCCGTGAATGGGAAAATGGCATATTATAAGACACCACAGTGTTCTCTTTCATGTAGCAAGCTGAAAGGGATGCTATTTAGTGTTTGAGCGAGACCTTTGATATGTGAGATACTCTGAGCCTTGTGAAAGGATCAAGCTTATGATTTGAGTCAATATGTGTTGTGTGTGCTTTGATGCCTCGTCCTGCCACTTCAGTGTTTTTCCGAAATGTTTTACACAGCAGGCTTGGAGAACAGCCATGATGGGCTCACATATGTGTGAAAAGGCTGCTGCTCATGCGCAACACACAAACAGATGCACAAAGCCACATCTAATGGGCTGTTCCATCCAAGATGATTGTAAACAATGTTTCGTTTGTGAACTCGTTTGTGTTGTTTGGAATTGAGCGTCCTGTCCGAGGTTTAGAGGACAGGATGTTAAACGAAGGAAATATTTGTCTTGATTACATGTTCCTTTTGGTAGGAAGCTTTCCGTCTTGTAGAGCTGTTGACTGACATTTCTTATTTACCCAGCACGCCCCGGGTAGCCTTCTGCCTTTTAGTCTTCATTTATGGGTTGTGAATGCAAATATAGTAACGTTGTAAAACGCTTGTGTAATTGTGTTATATGCATATAGGCTGCAATAAACGTGATTACAATGTCGCTGCAGAACACTTCAGGACTGTGGACAGTATGTTTATTTAAATGTATGTAAATGTAATTGTGTGTCCAAGATTAAGTGTGTGTGTGTGTGTGTGTGTGTGTGTGTGTGTGTGTGTGTGTGTGTGTGTGTTTTCAGTCCTTCCTCTGTGTGCTGCTGGTTGGAGAGGGAGAGAACGGACTTTGCCCTTCTTCTCCATCTCTACCATCTGGTTTGTGTAGCATTTGACTGAGGCGTTAATCATTGTGCCTTGGGGCCCACTACTGCTCTGACAACAGCTGGAAAAACTAGATGGACCTGTTGATGTCCATCTGTCCTTAAGTCTGTCAGTCCTCTTTGCTCTGCAGTATTAACTGTATCCATGCAGCTGGAAGGTTCATGACCTTGGGGTGTTGAGTTTCTTGAGAAACAGCTGGAAGAAAATAGGAGCTTCCTAGGTTATTCTTTTTATGAATGTCTACATTAATTAAACTAACTACATATATGCACAGCCATATCAGAATAGAAACTGCATTCTTTGGGGAAAACCCTGCATATCTCGACACGTGTCTAATTTTCATTAAGATTTAAAAAGTGTCACATGTTTCCGTCCTGTACGCAGGAAAAACCCTAGAAAGCGAAGTTATCTTTGTTGCTACGAGTTCTTCTTCTCTTCTCAGGCGCAGGAACAAACATGTTAAGCAGTTCTGTGCAGGCCTGGGATGCACCATGTTTGCTTCTTGGTGCAGCTTAAAGGATCGATTCAACATTGCATAATTACATTTTCATTATAAATAATAGCGAGGTAGTTGAGACAGTCCTGTGGCGGTGTGCAACAGATGGCCCTGTGTAAAAAAACAAAACACTTATACGATTCTTGAGCCTTTAGGGACTACAGAAGACTCTTGGACAATCTATCTTATGTCCTAGTATAGATAACTCCTGGAGACTGTTAACTGTCATGTGCTCTTATGGCCATTGGAGTAGTGCTAATCCTGAGGGCGCTACATGTTAAAAGCTATGTATGTGTAGAAGCTCTGTGTTTAAGCATCAACGTCACGTATTTACTTAAAGGTTAATTTGCTGGGAGAGCACACAATGAGTGATTGATCTGTCTCATCCTTCTTGCTGTGTGTAATGTGGGTGACATTCAGGCTTTATTGGGATCCTGCTGCTATGCCAAGAGAAGTGGCCCCTGAATTCTATTTCTGACACACTGTTTTGGTTTCCTTGGTTTATCAAAGCGGAGAGCAGTGTGTTGTAGCTTATTATGGGCACGTAGGGTTTGGCCAGTGCTGAAGAAAGTCTGGTTTGTGGAAAGGCTAACGTGGAATTAAAGCCTTCTGCGCCTGCCCAGATTGCTAAAGCATCTCTAGTAAAAGCTAAAGTCAAGTACACTATGTTAACAAATATCTGAGAACAACAATTTGAAGATTTGAAAGGTTCTGGGGCAGGATAATTGTATGTATCAACAGAGCCTTTGGTAGAAAGAGCTGTCGGATGGTTGGGGAAGTACATTTGTCTGAAAAACTCCACACGTCATGTGAATTAGGGCTGAACGATTAATCGATTTTTAATGGAAATCACGATTTTAAATGATGCAATTATCAAATCGCAAAGCCTGCAAATTCTTTGTTGTTGTTGTTTGTTTTGTTCGTCTTGTGTGTCAGTCATCCACACCAATCAGAAGTGCTGTGCTCCACATGTACCAGCCATTGTTAATGTTAACCAATCAGAAGTGGCCCATGATAGAAGGTGATAGACAGATTGATCCAATCACCTGCCAAGTCTTTTTGAAAGTGCCTGCCTTTTCCAAATAGCTTCCAATGGAGCTTTCCTAGATGGTTTGGTGAAACAAACCGTCTGAGTCAGGTTAGTGATGCTCCATCACATGTTTCTATTACAGGGTGAATCTTAAACTGAAGCTTGACTTTAAAGCAACCCAACGGAAGTTTCATGTAAGTTTAGTTCTTTCACTCCTAGCTCGGGCTGCGGGGGTGCTAGAGACGGGAGCATGTTGATGCGACCTTCCTAGCTGGAGATATGGCCGCATTTTACAATAAACTTCCGTTGGGTCGCTTAAAAACAAATATCGCGAATCGCAATCGCAATATCTGTCAGAAAAATCGCAATTACATTATTTCCCCAAATCGTGCAGCCCTAATGTAAATACCTTTTTATTTTATTTTGCAGTTTTCCATTACTAGTTAATTAATAGACAACTAGGAGTGTGTGCGCTTAAATATATGCATATTTGTACTTGGGGTTTGTGATTGCACACCGTTGATATAATATATCTCTACAAGGAAGGGCATTATTAGTTTTGTGTGCGCTTGTTTATGTTCCGTATTTATCCGGACAAAATAATTTTAAAGGGGTAGGACATATTCTGTGAGTGAGGACAGCAAAGTCCACGCTGAGCGGGTCGGGCCAGGCTTTTCTCCAAAAAGGGATTTTCAGAATTCTCTTAATTCCAGGCAAGCCGCTCCTGTTGCAGAGAGGAAGCTGCCAGCAGCCGCTCTCCACTCTGTCTTCATATTGATCTGCCTCTGGGCTCCAGAAACAGGGATTCCTTAAAGCCTGCCGTAGTCTAATGGCATTACTGGACACCCCTCCCCTCCCACCATTAACCACCCTCCCCATTCTAGAGCTCCCTCCGCTCCACTTTTTTCCCCTTCTCACTGTTATCTAATTAAAAGCCTTTCTTCAGAGGGCTGGTCCTGGCCCCCAGGCGTGGGGTGGGGTACTGACATGGCAGCCAGCCGGGGGTTGAGTGATGGTGTGTGTGTGTGTGTGTGTGTGTATGCGTGCAAACAATCTTGGGTGTAAGTATGCGCTGTGTGCATGTACGTGTCTACTCAAATAGGCTTATTGCTGGCTGAGCTGGTGAACCAGGAAAAGGGTTAAAGCAGTCCATGGACAAGCAGTCATGCAGGAGTATGGGCTTAACTAAGACTAGGCTGCAGGGGGGGAGGTAATGAGAGAGGGGGGAGTGCTGGCCCGGCCCTGATAGGGCGGCTGAACATGATACTGGGTCAGGGGCTATAATAAAGAACTTTCAGGGGTAGGTTAAAGATAGTGAGAGTAGGGGTGGGGTTGTGAGATTATATCAATTCATGCTTTGTTTTTCTAACCACCTTTTGTGCGCCTGTTAAAACCCAAATGTGTGTGTGTCTGCAATATGCTACAGGTTAAGGTTTTAGTATTTTTTTCTTTCAGATCAAATCAGGGGCAGAAACGTGTCATTTTTTGAGACAAACGCAGACGGACAGGATTCCTCATGTGCTTTGGGAGTTTCCCAATTCCCCCCTTACAACAGGCTGAGGCACAAGTGAGAGGGAGTGAGAATCATGGGAGGGATGCAAAAGGAGGTGGGCTAAATAAGAGAGAACAGAAGCAGGATCAAAACCGAGTCAGACTCTGGAGCATGGAGCTAAAGCAGGTGGTCCAGAGTCAGTGAGATGTGTTCTGCAAGTGAGCGGAGTGTGTTGATTGGATAAGGAGTGTGATCAGCCGCTAAAATAGATGAAATGCTCCAATGCAAATCTGTAGATGTCATTTACACTTTTGAGCTTTGCTTCTTTGGCTGGTGAGTATCATTTTGTGAAACAACTCCTTTGTGGCTCATCATGTTTTTGCTTTTATATCACACTCTCTGTTATCGTCCTCCCCCAATGTGTTAAATACAAGAGGTGTAAATGCACAGCATAAAATCAACTGAAGGAAACATATTTCTTTGTAATGGCACATTTCTAGTCATGCATTTGGGGTTTCTAGCTGCTGTCATTCAAGCATGATGAATTGCCTCTGAATGTGATGAGCTCGTTGTAGCGTATAAGATGACCTGAACCTCCGTTTTGTGACAGCTAATGGTAGTTAAAGGTCAGCTGTTTCTCTTTTAATGGAAAGTGGAATTCAAGCCACATTGAACTAAAAAGTGCTTACCTTATCATGATCATAGGAACATTTCCCTTACATTTGGCTAGAATGAAAGTAAGTAAATATATATTATTGACTTAAAATACAAACATCATTTTTAGATGGAGGGAGGCGTGTGGCGCAGTGGGTTGTGCGTTTGTGTTTGGATCAGGGGGGCACAGGTTCAAACCCCACTGCAGCCAGCATGTCGTTGTGTCCCTGGGCAAAACACTTCAGCCCAACTTGCTCCTGTGGGGATTGTCCACAGTACTGAGTATATAAGTCGCTTTGGATAAAAGCGTCTAACATGTAATAATAATATAGGTAAATTCAATTGAGTTAGTTGAATACCTATAAAAGAGCACACACGCAATTTTTTAAACAGGATTTCATGCTTGCCTGTAGCAACATACTGTTGATCACAAATACCATCTTACAGTATAACTGTTTGTTGATTAAACCTAATTAAAATGATGACTGCTCTATTTAATAAATGTAAACAGTCTTTATCATGGTTGACTGGAACTCATTAGCGTTTGCATTCCCTCCTATTAGTCCTTTCACCTTGACACAAAAAGTTCTCAGCTACTGGAGAGCCACAGTCTGTCGGGAGGCACGTTATCAGCCACATTGACTCACAAGAGGCTACAACACTGAACTCTGCTGCACTCCATTGTTGTGCTATCTGCATGGGACGGTATGATAACGGTCGCCGCCGTAGCCGTTTGCGTTCTCTGGTGTGGACAGAGGGTTCCTTCAGTTCATCCAATGATACAAACACATGCTAATCCCACAGCAGGGCAGCCAAACCTAGCCTGCATTCCTCCAACGTACCCCTGATACGTGCGTTTTGTGTGGGTGTTTGTGTGTGTTTTCCTGCGTGGATTCACTGTCCTTGGGATAAGCAGATACTCAATCCTTTTGTGTTTGGATACTTTTTTAAACAGTTCTGGGGAATTGCTATGTTGTGAATGAAGGACATCTAATGATTGCTTTGATAATAGTCTTCCCTCCTATAACCATAAATGACATCCTAAAATGAATTTGAAAACACTGAACGCATTTCTCTCTCAGGAGACATGAACTATTCGTCTTTTAAACTTAAGGGACTTGATCTGAGTCATCGCCCTAATTAGGTTCAGAGATGGAAAGAGCACTTCACATTTTGGCACAGCAAAGGGTGTCATTAGGCCTTCCAGAAATAAGACGAGGTTGTCTTTCCCTCTCCATCACATGATTGATGTCCTTATATCGCATCTTCTTTCCCGAAGCACAACTTTAAAAGAACTGGCAACAGGTTAACTTTTCATTCTCTATGTAGCAACGTACAGGAGGAGAATACTAGCAGCAGGCAGCCGTCCGCATGCTTGCGCTGTCTTTGAAATGTAAGGTTGGTCACATGATTTGCGGTGAAAGGCAGGGTCAGGGGTCACAGTGACGGATGTGGGCTTAAGATTACAGGCTGGCTGGGGTGGGGGGTGGTAGGGTCAGCACTGTCAGGGCTGCCTTTCAATTGAGAAGAGGCAGAGCACAAATCAAACACTGAACATTTTTATTGACGTAAGTTAAAGAAGTTCTGTGAGTGATGGAAGGAAACAGTGTCTTTGGGAAAGTCAGGCCAGAGGTCTGATGGTGTCCTCCTCATGTGGATGATGGGTAAAGAGAGATGTGGGACAGCTGGTTAAGATGAACATGGAGAGAGTTGCAGAGGGACCAAAAGGCAGGGGAGAATGGTGAAAGGTCTGGAAACGAAAGTGCACAGAAAATGTTAAGTTTTTTCGGTAATGCTTATATTTCCATGTGCAAACACTGACAACTGTTCCAATTACTTTAAGACAATATTTGCTCTTATGTTAAAATAAACCCCCAAGCATTTACTCATCTCATATTGTGCCAAACTTTACTTAATCATAACATTTAGGGTATGGAATTATCCCAAACATGGCCTGCAGCAGATGAGGTAAGGCACGTTTTTATCCCTGCCCATTACCGCAATGTTTGCCCCGAATCATCATAACCAGGGTTAGAGAGCTCCCTTAGCATAGCTTTGCACCAACGATAAAGGCTGATGGGTCAGGTAGTGTGCAACATTTAATGTGGCCAGATGCACGTGTTTGCACCCCTACACAAACACACACATTATCTATTTATAGTAAAGGGAAGCTTTGTAAATAGCTGATATGTCATTGAAGTGTAACCGTGATCTCAGATAGCACCAACTACATTTGAGTTTGCATACAAAGTCGACATGGAGTTTAGATTAAATGCAAATGCATGGACATTTGCATAAGTAACAAACAAATGAGTGTGTGTGTGTCAGGGCTCTATGAAACTACTTTGTAAAGGTACAGACGAGAATAAAAGTAGCTGGAGGGGAAAAAACAGGGTGACCCGATTTTCTGCTGACTTCAGTCATAGCCTGAGCTACACACACACACACACACACACACACACACACACACACACACACACACACACACACACACACACACACACAGTGTGTGTGTGTGTGTGTGTGTGTGTGTGTGTGTGTGTGTGTGTGTGTGTGTGTGTGTGTGTGTGTGTGTAGCTCAGGCTATGACTGAAGTCAGCAGAANTATTCTGAGTATCTGGGTAGAGATTTTGGTCTCACAAAGCAAACAATGAATACAAACATTAATTTATCGTCACGTTAAGCCAGTGCCAAATCCACAATACATTATCTGTATATATAGGGGCAAAGTCATATCTACTGATGCAGGGGGTCGTCCTTTTTGCCGCAGATACTGCTGAAAACTTCATGAGCTGTGTTTCTCTCCACAACACTCATCCTATACCACTGTTAACATCTGAGCCATGTCTAAAAAACCACCTCTAAAAATATCCGTTGCTGAGGAGACTGCGAGCCTCCTCTCTGGTGTTTTTCATTGTCAGTCTCAGTCTCTGCTCTCCTAATAGCTCAGAACACTAATATTCCTTCTCATTGGACCCCCGTGGGACGGACGAGGCTGCCATAAACATTAAAAATTCCCTGGCTCAGTGCCCAATGCAGCACATTGTGCTTGCTGAAACGTAGTGCAAAACAAAATACACCCAGGTGGGCATTTTGGGGAAGGTGAAGGTATACAAATAGCATTTTTATTGGGATGCCGTGAGTGGGAATGCTTGCACAAACAATCAAACTTCGCAGCTGGAGAACATCACAACAGAAATACATAGATCTTAAATTACACTGATGTTGCTGCTACAGTAATTTTGTTCAATTTTGAGCACTGCAGCCTTGAGAATGAGTCCATGTCAATAATATATAAATATCAGCATGAACTGCTTCTTATTCTGTCAACAAATTATTTTTTAAACTAAGTTAATGAAAAGGCAACATGCTTATTGACATGAAGCAACAAACTGAAGCCGAACACTTGAGTGCTACAAATGAAAGTTGTGCTTTTTTCAGTGCTTCAATGATGCGTTGGAATGTTTACAAATCTCACCATGTCAGCCTGTTTTGCTCAGTCTAAGAAATGCCATAAGCAGGGCTCTCAAGTTTTGAACAGAGTTCAGCGTGAGATTTTGGCAGCGGTGTTTGGTACTCCAACTTCTGGCTCCCCTCAAAAATCTCTGCATGAGAAATACAAGGTGTGGCGTGTGAGCGTGTGAATGGAGTGAAATGCGTGTGTCTCACGCCAATTGCGTGAGACTTGAGAGCTCTGCATAAGCCATGTTTTTGCCGTTACCCTGTTCTAATTTTCATTTAACAACATAACAACGTCAATGAGTGCTTAAGCAACAACAACTTGGTGAAAGTATAGCTAGCCCCCATAGCCGTTGTGTTGCTTTTGCCTGCGCAGCATCTAAGCACAGCATTAAGGTAGAAGTGACAACCAGTTCATAATGAAGAAGCCTGTTTAAGCTTCACATAGCTTTGAATTAAAATCTGCTTTTGACTGCGGTGTTGTTATTTAAATTCATTGATCGTCCATTATGTAATGTCTGGCTGCTGACCAGCAGTCTAATGTACAGAACTGCCTTTACTGTGGTGATCACCGTTGTTTGCATTACACAAATACACTCAGATAAGATCAAAGTAATGAAAATGTTGGATAGCACTACTCAGATGAATAATATCCCCCCTCTGATTTATTAAACTGTGTACCAATTGATTTATGCAAATCACTGATCAGAGGCCTGTGATAAACTGGCAACTCTTCCAATGTTTCTCTGCCTTTCATTCAATGCATGCTGGGACTTGCTTAGGCCCCTGAGAGGGAGAGAAAATGAATGGAATTGATTTATGCCGGAAAAACAAGAGTATAGGTAAAATCCTGACCGTCCCTGCAATCAAAATGTTACCGAAAATCAACTCCAGGAAGCACGCTGAGTTTATTGGTACATTATCCACAGATTGTGTTTTTCTCCCACTTATCAGAAATACAGCTACGGGTGAGTGGGAGTGAAATACTGGGAGGATAGCGTGTGAAACCGTGGGCTGAAATCATTAGGGAAACTGATCCTGAACAGAAGAGTTCAGTTCACAGGTTCAGTCGCCTGTTCCAACAAACCCCCCTAAAAAGTATTCAAGAGCAGGACACTAAACCCCCCCCCATAGCCCCCGAAGCGCTGTCACTGCTCTCACCTCCCTGCTCAGGGCTGAGGGGATAAAATGAATTGAATTTCGCTCAGGGGAACAATTACAGAATAATATCCCATTATAATTATTATAGACTGCTGAGCCACAAAGATAGCCCAAACTACCAAATGTGATCCTCTCTGCAATATAAAGAGGATGGCTAAAATGTATTTAGGGGGACCTGCTACAGCATGGAACATGGGAAAATACTAAATAAATGTAATGTATACTAGTAACAGGTATTTTGTACAAGGTATATTGTTTTTTACTTGTACTTGTTTTATGGTGTGTGAGCTGTGCTGTGTGATTTTTTTGTATGTTTGTTTGTTTATTTGACTGTACAGCACTTTGGTCTGGAGGTTTTAAAGTGCTTTATAAATAAAGCTGTATTGAATTTGCATAACAAGTCACTTGAACCAATTGAATGGCTTTCATATTATCAAGATAGAAAATGAATGACCCTAATTTGTTTGTATCATTGTAATTCACCTTTATTATGAAGATCATGTGTCTACCATTTATAACTCTCAACATTTGATCCAAGAGCTACGACGTATTGTGTATTGTATAATATGTGTGTGTAGGCAGTGTTTCTTTAAATATGAATTACCTTTCAAACACATTTGTCTGCACAGTCTGGATTCTTTCTCAGGGACCTGCTGAGTCTACAAGTTGATATCTGAGAGCAGCACTGGGCTGGATCACATGATGAGCCCGGGGTTAACGCGATGTACTGCTGGGAAAATGAGGCTGAACTGTGAAGGAATGTGAAGCTGGCGAGAGTCAGGTTTCCCCGCTCGGATGAGACTGAGCTGCAGATAAAGCGTGCTCTCTGTCTGCCTCTGCTAATGTAAAGAAGTAGCTAGAGCAGATTAGACTGAGAGATGAGGAAAATACACAGTCCCGGATTATGTTATGAATTGAAATAGCATTGCATTATGAATAACCAAACATCACATTTGTATCTTATTCCAACCGTGACATTGACGCTGGTATCGTTTTCACCTTGTGAGTCTGTTGATGTTTGTGGTCGCAATATCATTTCAACAGTGCAAAAAGCAGTGACTAACATTTAAAGATGTGTATTCAAAAGGAAGGTTGTGTTTGAAGATGGTGTGGTCAGAGCCTCAGAATAAGGGGGTAGGAGGTGTAGAAGGGTACATAGCTGATGGTAATTTTCACCTCTCAGTGAATTGTCATTGACATAAAGGAAACCAATCAAGTAAGCCTTCATTATCATGTCTTGTTCTTATTTTTTCTTGAATAACTAGCCCTACACTTCCTCTTTAACCTGTCTCTGCCATGTTAGTAATAGTGACACAAAGTGGTGCTGTTGGATATTTCCCTATGAGAGATGCAGTAGATTAAAAAAATTGACAGGAAGCAATTTTCTCGCTTGCTGTGTCGCCGTTTATGATGGGTTTTGAAATGTACTCATGGGGAGATGAGCTGATGTTAATAAGACAAACATCTGCATGGGGATGTGTGAAATTAGATTGGATTGAGAGAAACGGTGATGGCATTGATGCTCTTTCCTTTCCTATAGGTTTTTTATTCTGTAAGATAAGTATGCTATTAAGAAGATACATTTTCATTGAACAGCTTATTAGGTTTTGGATAGTTTTGATAATCTTACTAAACTCTTTACATTTCATTGTCATTACATCATTGTTTTTCACTGCTAATAGTCTTAGGGTATTATTATATGTGCCTATGTCTACCCGTTACAGATAACCACTTAACCAATAACTGATTTCAGGTATTAGTCTGTATCCTGTCTTTTCCTGTCCGGTTGAAAATGGGAAAGCTCACGGGCTTTTCAGCTCAACATTGCGAAGATAAGAAAAACGTGTTGGTGATGAATTCAGAAATACCTGTACGTCAGGCTGCTTTTCATGTTTAACTGACAGTTGAACTTAAATGGACTGATTGATGAGTTGTGTTGGCTGATGTTTTGGATTTGCTGGATTTCAGAAATTCTGTATTTTTAGGCTGGCCTTATGACTGGTTCGGAAGTTGTCTGAGGCATTTGAAAACCAATGCAGTGAAGCAGCCTGCAGTTAGTGTGATACTGAATGAGAGGGGCTATCTGACTACATTACCAAACCATTTAACATTTGAAGTAGAGATGTCCCGATCCGATCACGTGATCGGGGATCGGAGCTGATCACGTGATTTTCAAAAGATCGGAATCGGGAGAAAAAAATCGGGGATCGGGATTTTTTTTTTTTTTTTTAGATACTTTTTTTTTTTTTTTTATTCAATATTACAAAACAAAAATTACCATGTTCAAGTCTTAAAGTCATCCTGAGGCCTTAGTTTTGGTTTCAAATTACACAACATCATGTATGTGTTGCTTCTTTGGGGCTTGTTTTCATAGACCTGGTTGCTTATTTCTCTCAAATCTGGCAACAGAGTGGGCAGGGCGCAGTGTCTAATTGTAGCAGTAAGCTAACAAGTACTGATAAGCTTTATATTGTTTTGATCCAATGCTGCACAACTGAACTGATCCAATGCTGCTGTGAAAAAAAGAAGCTATATCCATGTTGGATAGAATATCCAATTTAAATAAAAAAATA
Organism: Notothenia coriiceps; assembly: GCF_000735185.1. Taxonomy (NCBI): domain Eukaryota; kingdom Metazoa; phylum Chordata; class Actinopteri; order Perciformes; family Nototheniidae; genus Notothenia; species Notothenia coriiceps. Next base: position 251,199 of record NW_011354820.1, read on the forward strand.
ACCTTAAGGGACAACTTGAATTTTTTTTTTTTTTCTCTCTTAATGGATTGCATAAAGATCGGATCGGGAAAAATCGGTATCGGCAAATTGTCAAAATCAAATGATCGGAATCGGATCGGGAGCAAAAAAAGGTGATCGGGACATCCCTACTGATTCATAACAGGCAGCAGCAGCAGCTTATTTGGAGACAGTTGAAGAACCTTTCAAACAGATCCGTTCGTGATGCTAGTTCTAAACTTACCTTTG
>NW_011354821.1:0-1798 GCF_000735185.1 Notothenia coriiceps
ATACAGTCAATAACGCCATCGAAAATAATATGCTACATTACAGTACTACTTCTGGGTCTTTGTGTGTCATTCAAGCTCGGCTGTGTGTGTGTGTGTGTGTGTGTGTGTGTGTGTGTGTGTGTCTTACGCTGGGTACTCAGGCACAGTGTCTATGAAGGCGGGCAGGTCCTTAACATACTCGTTGTAAAGCCACTTGACCTTGAAGTGTAGGTTCATGTAGTCAGCAGTCTTACATAGTCTATGCTTCTCGTGTTCTGTAAAATAAACACACACACACACACACACACACACACACACACACACACACACACACACACACACACACACACACACACACACACACACGCACACACACACACACACACAGAAATAAACACAAGATGTATGTCTTGAGGTGTGCTGCAGAAGTTGCTGGTATTAAGTCTCTTGGTATTGTAAAACGTGTGGCTTTAATAGAACTTCCGTTTCCCCCCATTGTAAAGAAAGAAGTGAAGAAAGGCCAAATAAAGAGGGATGAGAGCTGCAAACAGCTGTTTCTACGCAGCTCCCTCTGCAGATTTTAGATAATTATTCACGAATGAAACATATATTTATCGCTCTGATAGTGCTACCATTGAAATTTGGAATATGCCACTTTGTCTATATTTTCAACTGTAGGACATGATATAAAGGCTTCTATATCCTGACTTATTGGAGAGACTAACAAATTATTTAAAAAATCAGATGTTCAGAAATCCTTTAAAGCCAGAATGAAATGACCTGTTGTTTCATAGCCATATTTTACACTGTGACAATTTTAGTTCCCCCCCCCTAGAATTTGTCACTGAGTTAGACAAATTGATTGGACCGGTTGCAATTTGAAAAATGCTTCCACAAAGTGGTGAAATTATTTACCGTTCATTTTTCACTGATTGGATTTTGATTGGATCAAATTCCAATCAGTATTGTTTGCGTCACAAACAGAACAACAAATATGAAGGAAGGAGAGCGAGGTGTCCAGTCTCCATGGTGATTTTACTTTGGGTTCCAATTATGGTTCAACTCCTGCATTACAGACTAACAACACATGAGAATTGTTAGAGTCAGTGCCACAGTGCACCAATGTAGTTATGTTAAAGGTCCCATGTCATGCTTTTTCGGTTATTACCCGTCCCTTTGTGTGTTATGAAGGTTTTTATGCATGTAAACGGTCTGCAAAGTCACAAACCCTCAAAGTACACGAGTAAAACTCTAACACAGAAAATACCTGTCTATGCTGCCCCAGAACGCCTCGTTGGAGATTTCACTTTTTAATTTTTTTCTTCCGGGAACCAAGTGACGTAACGACGACCCCATGGACCCATTGGTCCAAATGGACCAAGGCTGTGAGTTTGTGTGTGAGCACACACACAAACTCCCAGCCAGGCTGCGGGTGTGTGTTCGGGCTGGATTTTGCTGTGTCTCGCTGTCTCGCCACTGGGCTCATAGGGATGGGGGGGGGGGGGCAGGAGCTCCAACAAGCCGTTTAGGACAGAGAGTGAATACACATACTATACAGAGATGCTGTATGAGAAACCAATGTGAGTTTGGAAAATTGCACAATATAAATCTATTTTAGTATACCTCAACAATGGAATTATGATCAGTAGAAATGGCCATGACATGGGACCTTTAAACTATTCTTGCAGTTTCCAAATAGTTGAAAAGAGTGTCAAAAGTAGCAAATGTAACATTTAATTTCTCATGAACAAAAACATTCTCTATAGATCAGAGATTCCCAACCATATAATAATAAAGAATAATCAACTTTCAGCACTTT
>NW_011354822.1:0-1753 GCF_000735185.1 Notothenia coriiceps
CCAGATCTGAAGCTACACAGGAATCTGCTGCCAAAGTGCAATAAAAAAGACAAAATGAATGGAATCAAACCCATTTTTTTTTTTTATCTAACTTGAGTTAGTTTCAAAACCTGTTGAAATGCTACTGTTATTTTTAACTGTCCCCCAAAAGCACGTCGGCAGCCTCCAGGAATGCTTCTTTCACAACTNCACTTATAGGTGCATTTGTTGTTGTTGAAGGCCTGGCTGTTAGTCTTTATTTACACTATTTTGTTGTAGGCCTACTGGCCTAGATGTTTATGCAGTTTTAAAGCACCTTGGCTTTGTTCTGAATGCACTTTGTTGTAGTTATTCTACAGAGAAAAGAAAATGCACTTGACTTGGAATTAATGTACTGTATGCATTCAAAAGTGCTGAATAAATGTTTTATGGACCCATAATAGTGATTATTATTTAAGTTAAGTTTTGCCATAATCATTTATCTTTCCATAATCAGGCAGCTGAACAACATTGGTAAAAAATGTATACATTATATATTTCTATTAATCATTTTCGGCCTTTCGGCATTCGGTTTTCGGCCAACTGTTTCCTATTTTCGGTATCGGTTTCGGCCAAGAATTTCCCATTCGGTGCACCCCTAAAAAATAGTGTTGCTACAAAAGTATAAATTAGGCTTACTAATAAGACAACTCAGATCTGAAGCTAAACAGGAATCTGCTGCCAAAGTGCAATAAAAAAAATAAAAATTAATGGAATCAAACCCTTTTTTTGTTGCATTTTAGTAGAGTATAAAAATAAATGCCTTTAAAATAGGATGCAAGCAACACTAGTTTCTTAACTTGAATTGATAATAGACTATACTCAATTTAAGTTTGCATTCTTATACCATTTTGTACAATAATTATAATGAATAAGTTCAAACAAACTAAAACTTACGGCTGATTAATAACGGTATCTAACTTGAGTTTTTATTATATCGAAATGCTACTGTTATTTTTACTGTCCCCCAAAAGCACGTCGGCAGCCTCCAGGAATGCTTCTTTCACAACTTCGCCGTCTTTGAAAGACTTCATGTGTTTCGCAAGAACGTGACTGACACGATAAGATGCTATGTTAGCAGCCCAGCTCTTGTTGTTGGGCCTGGTGAGAATGGACTGCTGTGCATTTAGCTGTCCTTTCAGGTCCCTCCCCTTTTGGGAGGGAATTCCGTCTCGTAGCGTTTGTGCATTGTTTTGAAATACCGCTCCTAGAGATGTCCCGATCCAATCACGTGATCGGGGATCGGAGCCGATCACGTGATTTTCAAAAGATCGGAATCGGGAGGAAAAAAATCGGGGATCGAGATTATTTTTTATTTTTTTAAATACTTTTTTTAAAATTTTGCATTCAATGTTACAAAACAAAAACGACCATGTTCAAGTCTTAAAGTCATCCTGAGGCCTTAGTTTTTGTTTCAAATTAAAGAACATCATGTATGTGTTGCTTCTTTGGGGCTTGTTTTCATAGATCTGGTTGCTTATTTCTCTCAAATCTGGCAACAGAGTGGGCAGGGCGCAGTGTCTAATTTTGTTTTGATCCAATGCTGCACAACTGAACTGATCCAATGCTGCTGTGAAAGAAAGAAGCTATATCCATGTTGGATAGAATATCCAATTTAAATAAAAAAATAACCTTAAGGGACAACTTGAATGCTTTTTTTTCTCTTAATGCATTGCATAAAGATCGGATCAGGAAAAATCGGTATCGGCAAATTGTCAAAATCAAATGATCGGAT
>NW_011354822.1:1798-9351 GCF_000735185.1 Notothenia coriiceps
TATTGTCATCGTAAAGTTGTCCAAAACTTTGTTGAGTTCAATCTATTTTTTTTTTTACCAAACTAAGGTAAAGTAAAACAGAAAAAAATAACGGTGAAACCGCGTCTAAGAGACACATGAAGTTCTAGGACCCACAGAATAATATTCGGATATAAAATATTGAAAACATCGTTGTGATAAAAATATATTACCGTTTCTTTCCCAAGTCTCGACAAGAAAAAAAGGACACGAGGTATACACCGTTCACGACGGGGTATACTGTGTCCTTTTTTCTTTTCTCGAGCTTGGGAAAGAAACGGTAAATATATTTTTATCCACAAACGATGTTTTCATATTAATCCGAATGGTCCCCCAAAAGCGCGTCGGCAGCCTCCAGGAATGCTTCTTTCACAACTTCGCCGTCTTTGAAAGACTTCATGTGTTTCGCAAGAACGTGACTGACGCGATAAGATGCTATGGTAGCAGCCTTGCTCTTGTTGTTGGGCCTGGTGAAAATGGACTGCTGTGCATTTAGCTGTCCTTTCAGGTCCCTCACCTTTTCGGAGCGTAGGGCAGAATTAGGAGGGAATTCCGTCTCGTAGCTTTTGTGCACTGTTTTGAAATGCCGCTCCTAAATTACCCTTCTTTGATAAAGCCACACTCGCATTGCAGATGAGACAGATGGACTTTGAATTGGAATAGATACAAAAATAATCATCCTCCCACTCTGAGTGAAAATTATATATTTTGGGCTTTTTTGCTTCTGCCATAATTGCGGTCTTGTGTGTGTGCGGAATGTCACTCCTGTTGACACGGACAACGTCAGCGAAATAGTGGCCACTGCCCACCAGCCACGCCCCGACACATGGGGTGACGCCGGCCAATCACAAAGCTTTGATGCGTTCAAGTGCATTATTCTGGCACAGGAAGATTATGTTACAGGACATTTACGATAAAACAGAATATTGTTGTTCTATTTTTAGACACATCTCGCGATCGACTGTGAATCTCCCCGCGACCCTTCTTTTTAACGAGTTGCTGCTCTTGTTCTGACATCTACCACCCCAGTCCCTCAGATCCACCTCAGCCGGTTTGCTCTCAATCCCCAAGGCCAAACTTCATAGCTTCGGGGACAGAGCCTTCTCTGTGGCAGCCCCGAAGCTCTGGAACTCCCTCCCCCAAGACCTCCGTGAGTCTGATTCCCTCACCCTGTTCCAGTCCCGTCTCAAAACCCACCTCTTCAACTCTGCTTATCCTTAAACCCGCCCCTCCCCCCTCTGAACCAACATCCTCCTGACTGCTTTTCTGTTTTTGTTTTGTTTTTGTTTTTGTTTGTGTTTTTGTTCGTGTTTTGTTTGTCGACCTGACTCATAATGTAAAGCGTCTTTGGGTCTAGAAAAGCGCTATATAAATCCCTATTATTATTATTATTATCTTCGCTCGCGCTGAACACTCACAACACTTGTCACTCCCACGTGGCCGAGTGGGCTTTTAGGGAGGGGTGAAAGTGCACCCAGCAAAATAATTTTGTCAATTATGCTGTTTTCATAATCTTCGCAAACCGTAATCGTAATCGCGATTAAAATACGATTAATTGCACAGCCCTACCAGGAAGTATTCTTGCCTCGCTTCTGAAGCAAGTGGCTCGGAAGACATGTGCTACCAAGATAGCATACTCGACATTGAGAAACACCCAGAGTTTGTTTTCTGACACTTTATGAGTTCCCTGACACACTGGGGATACATATTTATGTATAGAAGACATAAAAAAGTGCATTTTGCATAATAGGTCCCCTTTAAAGTGATGGCAGCACTGATCAAGGTTTTCTGTAACTGTTCACAGTTTCTGTTGGACATTAACAAGTATTTTAAACACTGTGTAAAAGTGTTTACTTCCTGTCTGTCTGTCTTCTTCTGCTGATTTCTCTGACGTCCAGCGCTCTGTCTTTTAACCACTTTCCTTTTCATGTGCTCCCAGCTGACCTTAAATTCACCGGACTTCTTTATGTGGATTGATATGACTGCACATAGTCCCTTGATCCTGCTTAGCAGCGTCTGTTAGCAAAATTAACAACCTCTGGAATGTCCAAATTGACCAATCAGAATCGAATGTTCAACTAATCCGTAATAAATAATGTTGAAGTTCAATCAGTGATTCCTCAAATTGTCATTGTGAGTAACACTGTATAATAACTATCATTCATAAATGTTATGAGTTATTTACGCTTTTGTTAAAAGTTATTTTCAACAATTCAATGATGATAAAGAAAATTTACTTATCATTAGTAATGATATCAGTGTAATATCAACTATATATTAAAACAATTACATATTGATCATAGCATTTATAAACTATACAAATAAGTAACCAAATGATTTTCAGTGTTTTCAGCAAAGCCAGACAGCTCTGTGACTGTCAGAGGGACTGACTGACCGACATGTGAGTGGAAGGATCTCCTCCACCCCTCCACCCCTCTTCTCCTCCTCCCCTCCATCCCTCAGCAGTGTAATAACCAGCCTGATGCCTGTGTCCTTCAGCACCTTATTGAAAACCTCCTGCTTGTAAAACAGGCAGAGTTGAGAGAAGCACCAGAACATAAACACACATGTCTCCATGACGTGCCTAGTGTCAGGTCTATTGGACCAGCATGCTTTGCCAGCAGCGGCTTCAAGCTGGCACACTCACAGAGGGTGGCCCAAACCATGGTGGCAGACCCCCCCCCCCCCCCTCTTCATGGTGGTCTCCTGTGGCACAGCAGGTTTGCTCTGATGTGACTCATGGCTTCAGACAGAGTTACTCTGTTCTGCCCTGAGAGGGAACTCGCCACAGTTGTCATGGTGTTACATCAGATTATGTGATACCGGCTGAAAAGACACGCATTCATTTCTCCGAACAATATGAACTTACTCGGATATCTAGAAATACACAAACACACACCGGCATACACATGTATATCTCTACAGAAACCTACCTTTAAGGCGTTTCTGAATAATATGAACTTGCATAGATATTCAGAAGTGCGAACAAGCACGCACGCTCGCTGTCTCCCCTCCCCCATGAGTTATCCAGAAATATTTACTACATTTGCATTATAAGCAGCTCTTAAAATCCCCCCTCCTGAGCTCCATATAAGGCTGTTGGTCTAATTATTTCCCCAAACTGGAGCACTAATGCTTGCGTGAAGTAGCAGCACGATGATGCTCACCTCCAAGAGGAATCCTGGGTATTTAGCAGAGCCTGGTGAAGAGAGGTGAAAGCTGTGGAAGTCAACAGGAGGGTGTGTTTAGCATAGTGCCATCAGTGCATGATGGTCTAAATGTGCCTTTTTTTATTTAGTTTTCATTTCCTGTGCTTATATTCTAGAAAATATAGCACTTTGCTTGTTTATGGCACAGGCTGCTAATCATAAACAGTTGAATAGTGGCCAGATATGATTGTCTTTTTAGGAAACACGTCCAATAGATGTTTGATAGTGTGGTTTGATCAGTAGTAAATGGCAATCAGTGTTAAATTATTGCTAAATAAATAATGGGTTATATTTGTTTGGCCCCTGCAGCGCCTCTGACTGTGTGAGCCCTTGACTCCATGAGCCCTTGACTCCATGTTTGTGGTGGTTATCCATGGATCATCCCATTATCTGACACACAGCTTGGGGAACGCCCGAGGCTCGTTATGGTTTCACGGCTTGTCAAAACTGTGGAGTGCCTGGCAGCACTTCCGGTTTCCAACTCCTTTTTTTCATTCTTTTGCTGTTGGAGAAGCTCATTTAGTTTTTATTGGCCAACACACTCTGGCTCCACACCCTTACCTTAACACACACCCTTATGTTTTATTAAGGTAACACTATGGAAAAGCAGCATTAGGCATATGGGACCACAAAGAGGCTCTTTGTGAAGCCCTGTGTTTTACACACACACAGCACACAGAGAGGAGCAGACAACGCAGCAGTCATACTAACATTTACCCTTCACTCTCTGCACTGCCCTTGTTATTGCCCAGACAGCGACAGAAATGTGTGTGTGTGTGTGTGTGCATAAAGAGCAATGTTGTAAGGAAAAGAGGATTATGCAGCACATCAGCAGATCAGTGTTTCAGAGCCTAATCTTTTAGCAGCACACTTCCTTCTGTCTCTGCTCACAACCCACCATCAGTGGTCACAGTCTAATTCCTGGGTGCCTGTTGTGAACGATGAAGCGACGGCCTTGCAGTTCTTTGTTAACTCCTTCACTACCATGACATCTGTAAGTGTCCACATGTTATTTCTCGTCAGGGCTGGTGTAGCTTGCTAACCAGTGCTTGTGGTGTGTGATTTATCCAGTGTCCATAGTTATTTTTTCTAGAAATGTCTGTTAAACATTTATCTTTTGCTAGACACAATTCAAGTTTTTTCCAGTGTGGAAAGGGAGCATCCTGAATCCAATATTTATATTTTCATTTTCTCATGGAGATGGTTCAACTGCCCACTTTATATATTGGCGTCATTGGTCCATGGTCATACTTTAGCATACACTGTGTAAAGTGGGTGTGTCTTTCACTAGCTTCCACTGTTTGTGCTGTCTGTCTTTTTTTGCTTTAATGCTGAAAAGACACACACTTAACTTCATGTACTGGTTTTAGATTAGAAACGACTATTGTAGTGCCTTCTTATTCACGGGTTAGGGTTAGTTGACTAAACATATTTGGGCTGTCATTTTCTAAAAGTGAATTTAAAGTAAGTCATTCATTAGAAGGAATTTGACACAACCCAGCGATGTCCATCCATTGGTCTCACATCTCAGCAGTCTTATTTTCCCACACTGCACTGTGTCTTGAGGAGGCAGTAAGACGGGGTTATACAGTTGGTGTTGCTCCAATGACCACAGCTCTGCTCATGAGCGTCCTCCATTTTTAGCTGCGACCAGCAGGTCAACAAAAACTTCCCCAACCTTCAGCAGCCACAGGTCTGGGTCTTTTGCCGCAGGAGGCAGACATTTTGCATGCAGGGTACTGTTTGTGAACCACAAGGCTTTTGGACTGAACATTTCAATTTGAACTGGTCATTACATTTAGAATACTATTTCCTCCACATATTGAAACCAAAGTTTGAATAAAAAGTGATTTTAGTAGCTTAAAGGTCCGGACACACCAAGCCGATTTTGGCCGTCGGTGGGCGTCAGGCCGACGATGAGCTTCGACACGCCCTATTCAGATTGGTGTGTCCCGCACCGTCATGTCTTTTCAGCCTTGCCGACGCCTTTTCGGCAGAAAATTTAATCGGCGGGCAGTCGGCAAAAGAAATCACTCTGATTGGCTGTTCAGCTAGCGAATCAGTGCATGAGAAGCGAAACGGAAGTGAGGGACCCAAACAAACTATTAAGAAGGCAAATCCGTTTCCATCTGTTCTCCCACTACTGACTCCAATAATAGATTATGTTCGGCTGACTTGATGGTTCCGCTCCAGCAGAGTCCAAACATCTCGTTCTCTCCATGGCTCAAGATTGTTGAGTTTGATGACACGATTAATTGTGAACCAAGGCAAGGCAGTAACTAAAGCCGCATTCACACCACAGTGCTTTTCCCACTTTAGTTCCGATATAGTTCCGAAATGTTGCGTTCACACCAAAAAGAGCCGGAACAAAAATTAGTTCATCAGAACCTTTTTCACCCCCTTTTCAGTCCCTGCTAGAGGGCAGGGACTTTCGTGGAAGAAAAAGGTTCCTATGTTTGATTAGCTGGGCGGAATGCAAACCACGCCCCGTAAAACTCCCAAAAAGTTTTGTGAAGCCGCCATTTTATTATCCTCGCATTAGCATTATTAGCATTAGCATTAGCCCAGCGCACAAACGCAGAAAGACTAACTTATGGCAACACAAAAGAAAACATGGGAGGCAGCGGTGGAGATGAGGAGGTGTCGGCGTTCTGGCGATTTACTCGGAAGGCTTCACTGAAGCCAGTCCCCAACTCCGGGGACTTCGGGTGGCAGTATATGCCGTGAAGTTGTTTGCGGCCTGCCAGTAAACCCAAAGCAGAAGAAGAAGAAGTGATGTCAGCGGCTTAATTTGCCTAATCCTCCCCCAGGAACTTATTCCGGTGTGAGCGCGATCTGTACTTAGTTCATAAAGACTTCTCATGAACTAAGTTCTCATGAACCTTTGTGGGAAAAGTACTGCAGTGTGAATGCGCCTTAAGTCTTTAGGAACTTGTTTTGGGAACCTTTGGGTCGCCGGTTCAAGTCCCAGAACAGACCAAGAACGAGCGACATTATCAATTAAAAAAACATGAACAATGAAGTGTTTGTAATGACAGCAAACAGTTTCAGATGCTGATGTAAGTAAATATCTGTAAGTCTTAAGAAATAATCTTAATGACCCTTAATATTCTGTTGATTCAAGAACTGATTCATGTCAGTTTGAACAGTTCGGCCATGAGCTGCTGTGATGAGTCTCTACGTATCTCTCAGCTGTCAGCTTTGTGTGCATCTGAAATATTAATGCCACAGTGACACACTCAATGCTGAATAATAAAAGGAGACCCCAGGTGTCTGGAGATCTATTTCAGGGTCTTTTTCCACGGCAGTATTCAACCCGCAACATACTTTTAAAAAACAGGCTCGGTGTTATAAATATTTCATGTTGTTTTGCATTCATGAGCAAATGAAAGACCAAGATTTTATTAGCAGACCGTGGACAATCCTAGCTCATTGTCAAACTTCAAACTCCTTCGTTGTAGCATCATTGAAAACTGAACATGATGATGAACCAACAGAATGAGTAAGAATAGTTTGACCAGAGCAGTTCAGAAAAGATGATCTCAATCTTTTGCTCTCCATATCAGTTCAAATGATGTTGTCATTTGTGGTACTTACTGTCTAAACAAAAGACGACTAGACTAAACGAGTCAGATGATTTCCCCAGAAAGCGTGAGGAGATGCCATGATGCTACAGTGATAAAGCCCACATTTACACCTTTCACTTGAAGTCAAATGTAAATCAACATAGCTGGAGGCGAGTATTGACAGGATCTAAGCATCATCGGATCAACTGTACTTCGCTGCCAGCTAGGGGTGTCACGGTTACCGGTCTAGACGGTAACCGCGCTAAAATATTTTTACGGTGAGATAACCTTCTGAATTTCAAAACACGGTGTTATGTCGGTGGGTTAAATTACCGCACACCGTTACACCGGGAGAGCTTTCATTTCCCTAATACTCCCACGGTTACACTGTATTACACTATTACCGCGCTAAATACTTTGCATTTCAAAACATAATGTTATCTATGTGCGTTACTAGAGCTCTACACCACACAGGTGACACTTTCGAACGTTCGCAGGCGCCACTAGTCCTAGGTTCTTTTATCACACTCTCTCACTTTAAGCATGGCAGCAGAAGAAGGAAGCCGCGATGGTACCATTTTTCCACCTTCTAAGCGCAGAAGATCAGAAGTGTGGTCCTACTTTGGATATTTAAAAAACTCCGAGGGGCAACTGGTGGAGGACGGTGCCCCCGTGTGCAGGACATGCCGGCGGAAGGTATCCGCGAAAGGGAGCAACACATCGAATTTGCTCACTCATCTACGAGACCATCACCCGCAGC
>NW_011354822.1:10599-23325 GCF_000735185.1 Notothenia coriiceps
GCTATGTGTAACGCGCTGAACGCGTAGGTGGTACCGTCACGTATTTGTACGTCTCGACGGTTTTCGTAACCACATATCTTTCATCATCGTAACGGCTCCGCCTACCCCCTTCTTTTTTTTTTTCCTTCCGGTAAAGCAAAGGGGGGCGCCCCAGGCTCCAGGCGGCTTCGGGGGTCTTAGCGGGGGAATAAGTAAAATGAAAAAAATGAATAAAGATTAGAAACTAGTTGACAAGATAAAATGACATTTAACATACTATATTAAACCTGCGGCGGAAATCCCTCTTGTCTGTCAAAGGGAGAATCTAGTAATTATGTATGTTAGTAGGCTAACTGTAGTGTGATTACTGATTTTATAGAAGTAACGCGTTACATTACTCTGTTAGAGACCAAAGTAATATTATTACAGTAACGTGTTACACCCAACTCTGCTGATGGCTGATGATATATTAGCAATGATTTCATAGGAAGCAAATGTTGTGTGATTTTGTCTCATAAATACCTTATTGGTCTGCAGTGGCCCGTCTTTGCTGCTGATCTCTGAAATGTCATCGTTACATGGATCCACAGATTCATCAACAAACTTGGAGACAGCTGGCTCTTACAGTATGGCAGTCTACCAAAGTGTTTTTACAAGACTCTGAAACAGCCAAGTACAGCTCAGTTGAAATGCAGTTTTAGTTCAACTACTACACCGACAAAGAGAGCATCATTAAAATGAAGTGTGTGTTTACGTGCGTGTGTGTGTGTGTGTGTGTGTGTGTGTGTGTGTGTGCACACGTGTGTGTGTGTGTGTGTGTGTGTGGGCTATGGGGATCCACATCAGCAGGCAGAGACGGGAACGTTTTCATGTTGGTGTTACTGGGGATACTGTCTTCCTCACTGTTGCTAGGAAACCTCTAATCATACTTGATTTCACAGCTACACTCGCGGTTCGATTCTTCGAGTCAGCATTGTGCTGACGGCATGAAATCCTGTAGTGCAAGGCCAAGTAGCATTAACAAGCTGTCAAGACCTGAGGGGTGTGTGTGTGTTCCCCTCTCCTGTGTGTAGAGTCATGAATATGAAGCAGCTTCTGGCTTTCTTCAGTCACTCACACAGCGCATCAAACAAAAGTCAGAGTGAGTGCGCCTCCAATTACTAGCTCTGAACCAGGATGATGTGGAGGAGCTGGTGGAGGGTGTGTGCACCAGGTGGACTGATGATGTGAACAGTTGTGTTACTGATACTGAGCAACATTTATAAGATTACGTTTGCCCTTCTTGATAATAAATAAGGAAGATGGGCAGGTAAAAAAGTGAATTATAGAATTACCATAAAAACCTGTTGCAAACTTTCATTAGATGTTGAACAGCTTGAACTTCTTGTTTTTTTTGTTTTTAAATTTCCTAGACAATTGTGTGCATTCTCTGAGTGAAAAGCCTCCCTTGTTGCCAGTTTGCCATGCTGCTTGGCTAAAGGCTCAGTATGTGTGTAGCATCCTTCACACAGCTACCTCTGTGCACAGCTGAGTGATACTGTGAAAGCCTTTGAGATGAGACCAACCATCTGAATTTTTGCTGTTCCCATTTTAAAGATTCAATGGGTCAAGATAACTCGGTCATACAACGGAATGGATCCTGGAAGAGATTTCAGGGAGGCAGCATGATGTAGAGGTGATCAGAGTAAATGTCGTACACGCTGATCGACAGGGTCTTAAAATGTCTGTAATAGTCTATTACCATCCTTCATTTGAATTCAGTCTTTGAAATGATTATAACGCATATTTAATAACATTTTCCACTTTCTTTTATGGTTAGATTTCAGAACATGATTATGAGGGAATAGATGAACAGAAATGAGGCGCCACTCTTCATCCCAACACAGGAGAGAATGATTTGTATTGTGCTGTAACATTGGATGCTAATAAAAACACAGCGGCCATTGTGCATAAACACATTTTAACAATGAAGTTTTGCAAAAAAATTGTGTATACCTTGAACAGTTGACTTTTCATGGTCTCTTTAATTGTGTCTGGGCTTGTTCTGTAGTCGGCAGCACCCCTTCAGCCAAAGTTTTGAAGAGGGGAGCATTTCTGCCAGAACAGTGATAAGAAGCCGGGAAGACTCTGATCAGGACCGCTGCTCAAGGCGGAGATGCTCTCTGAAGCGCAGTGCTTAGCTTTTCACATACTGTTAATGCTGTGGCTCAGACACACAGTGGCAGTGTATATGAATAGAATGGTGCATTAGGGACTCTGATGACTGAATAATGTACTCTTATGGTGTTGTACTTCTGCTTCACTGAGTTTCACCATTAAACATCAAAACTCAGAATCTAGTCTGAGTAAATTGCTGTTTCTCAGTCACTCATGAGATGTGTCTTCTGTTCGAGCTGTCTGTAGAAGCAGCTGCTGCTGTGCTGTGTAACTTGGGATAACAATGAGGGAACAGGAGAAAATAGCCTTTGACCTTCCTACTTTCCTCTCTGTTAGAGGAGTTTCTGCATTCTTTCTGATATGTGTGCATATTTCTCCCCGCCCTAATCAGCATGTTGAAACCCAACATATAATTTCTGCAACACAGTGTGTGCTCACATTGGCTCTCACATATTCAGTTTTGACCCAGCCCAGCACGTTGGTGCTCCACCGTGACTTTATATTGTGAGCATGATTACAGCTGATGTCAGACTGGAGCTTCTGTCTGCTTTTTAGAGACCTCAAGCTTTTTCTCCTGAGGGATATGCATGTGTTGATTTATAGCATAAGTATAGAAATGATCCTGAGAAATGTACCGTTTCTACCAGCGTCATGTATCTTAAAGATTGCCACCCAAAAGTACCTGGAAGAGAAAATGATTTAAACAAAACTCTAGCCAAATTGTTTGTTTACTGTTGTTCAGTGCTCAGCGTTCTCGTATGACAGATTTTCTTCCAACAAAATAAACTGAACAAAATTTAGATTAAATTGTCATTCTCCTTATTTTCAAATTTTAGGGACTTTTATTGCAAATTATCATTCCAATATTTAGTGAAATTATAGAGTGAAAGTGAGAGATAGGTGTGATAGTCATTTTTTTGAAGTATTTGGTCATATTGGCCAGCCCTAATGGCCGTCCTCTCAGACCTTTAAGCAGTTAACTACAGAGTCCAGGAGTGGGTTTAGTGCTAAGTTACTAATGATAACCTGTGTGTGGGTCTCTGTGTCCCCACCCTGCTACACTGTGTTAATGTGAGTGTCCCATTGGACAGCTGCCATCCACCACTGCCCCGAACAATGGGATTTTATGCACACGCACACCTCTAGCCTAAGCCGTTGTCTTGCGGAGGTTACATCATAGCTGTGTGCAGTACACAAAACTCATATTAGTTTTCTGAATAGAACCATAACTAATACGTGGAAACTAGTAAAGATCATCACTTTTCAAAAAATGATCTTAGATAAATGACGTTCTTTATTGACGGCACAGTTCTCGTGATGGCGAGGACTCCGCAGTGAGTTCTTTCACACAAATGTATTAATGTTCCTGTAGATGTTTTTTTTGTTATTCATTTACTCATTATAAAAAAGTTTCAACTGTTTCAAAGCAATTCAATATCACATTACATTGTCTTTTTATTTGTACAAATTCAATTATTTTGAATGAATAACTGCATTCTTATTCTATTTAGTCTGCTACATAACGTTCTTTCACTTTCACACACAGCCACATGTGTGTGTGGCCTGCCGGCTCACTTTATTCTCTTGCATCACTCCAGAGTAGGGCTGCACGATATTGGAAAAAACTGACATTGCGATTTTTTTCCCCCCCCCTGTGATATATATTGCGATATGAAAAAATACAGGAATTGAAGTAAATACCGGGTTTTTTTGCGCAAACCGTCCTTTCTTGAACTTTAATGCTATACAATTGGTATTTTCTTTACTATATTTAACCGGATGAAGGATTTTAGTCACGGACGTCTGGATCTTAAGTTATCAGAGCAACAATTTGAGCTAGCTCGGTTAGCAGCGCCGAACTGCCCTGGAGAAACACATGAAACTACTTTATTCAGTGTTTTTACCTTTAATCACCGGGTCCGTTTGCTTTGAGATTTGATTGTGATTGGTGGTTTGCTGTGCATGCAGAGCCTGCATGTCACTCACTCAAGTTTTCCTTTTGTAGCAAGCAGCAAAATATTTGTAACATGACGTGTTTGAGTTAATTTCCTAAAAGTCCTAAAAAAAAAAATCGCACATCCACGCGATGTGAATATCACGCATGCGCATATCGCGATTATCGTAACGACACATCTTTCCAGCCCTAGTCCAGAGTGTTCAGCCAGTGGCTTCCTATCAGAAACAATTCACCCCTAATTCTTTCCATAATTATAACTGAACAAATTCACGCTACTGTTGGTTTTGCTTCACATCACTTAAATTCTCTTTTTGTAAAATGAACAAAAACAGTAAACTCGATTCTTCCCATATGATATACAGTCATGCCTCCTTCATGCCTCTGAAGTGTGCTGGTGTTTCCAGAGTGGTAAATGGTAACGTTGGTACCTCCAATACTTTGTCTCAAAGCAACATAATGTCAGTGTGAAAGATCTGAGTTATAACTCCCCCTGAAGCATTATTGTTTCTCTGCCTGAGTGCATTGAGAAGTTATTGCTTGCACCACAGTAGATACTTTATGATGTGCGCTGGCAGGCGCACCTGTCCGCATAAGAGTTACGATCCAGATAAAGTCTGCAGGCTGTAATAGCTTCCTGTCTGGCAGCTGGGACTGTTTGATAGCCCTGATGACCCGCTACTTGCTCTCATTTATGCCCCATAACATCTCATTCCACCACAGTGTGCCCTTCATCATGGTGACATCACTCAGATGACTATTGCGGCCACATTTGACTTGTTACTCATTTCTTATGTCTGATTTTTTTAGTTTTTTCTGTGTTTGCGTAAGTGGGTATTTTCAAAGAAAGTCCCTGAGCCTTGAGGTTCAGTATATTTGATGGTGCCAAAGCAAACATTAAAATGAGGAAATGTGAAAAAGGAAACCGCTCAAATGAAGCGAGAATCGTCTTTTTGTGGATGCCCTCAGCAGCCTGCACACAGAGAGCAGCAGGGGTTGGTGGGGAGGAGACAGGAGACGTATGCACACGTCGGTCAAAGATAAAGTCCTATCAATGCGTAGAGGTGATCCCTGAGATCCGGATATCCGTCTTGTCTTGTATCCAGGCTCAACCTCCGTCACCCCAGGGTGATTTCTTGAGGGCCATAAAATGTAACAACCATGGGAACTTCCTCTACCCACCCAGCTCTGCTCTGTCCACTGAGACAAGTCCAGAGAGCTCACTGTCATGTCATCCAGGGACTTCCTTAAAAGGACCTAATTAAGGGAACCTGAGGGACTTAATGTTTTAATTTCTGGAAGGAGGTTTTCCGGAAGAGAGCGCAGGACGATTTTCCGCCCTCTCCCTCTCCTCACCCCCCTTTCTGAAGTTCATCAGCCGAGGAGGAATGTGTTCGGCAATTGTTAGGGGTTTCTCTATAAATAACTTCTTGTCAGCCAGCCAGCCGGGCAGACATTCGTACAGTAACTGTCATTAAAATACTAACTCACAATCTTCCTACAAATATTTTTTGTGAAGCAGAAGGTCAGAAGGATTTACAGTCTGTGGCAGCAATCTCTTTTGATTACCACTCAGATATATATAGATATATATATATCCTTTATTTTGATGATGGTAAACTGTCCAGGCCCCGGGTCAGCAGAGCAGCCCCCAATCATGATACTCCCTCCACAGAATATCTTCTTTGGGATGATGTTATTATTTGGTGTGCAGTGCCTTTTTCCTGCCATACAAAGTGCTGCGTGTTGTTCCCCTTTAATTCAGCCTTAGTTCAATCAGACTACGAAACATGTTCCCAGTAGCGTTATGCAGAGTTAAAGTGCTCTTTGGCAAACTGCAGGAGTGCAGTGGTGTACTTTTGGAAAGCAGCTGCTTCCTCCATGTTGTCCTACCATGGACGCTATGGCCTATAGCCTTCAGCTGTGACTCTGGGGTTCTTTTTACCGCATTGATCATCCTGCATTGGCCTTTGGAGGCATCTTTGCTTGGCGCCCACTACTAGGGTTTGAGTCATTATTATAAAGTAGCTGGAAAAACACTTCTAATCTTGTTTCCGTGATCAAAACAATGTTTGCTTACTCCTTACTCAGTTTGTCTTTGTCAAAGTCTCGGGGTTCACACCCTAACCTACACTGTGAATGTTTCAACAATGTTTTCAATATGGATAAGAACAAAACAATAATTGGTGTGCTTTTAGTTAAACAGATTGTGTTTGTTCATTACTGTAATTTAGGATCAATTTATTAGGGATGCACCCATAGATGGTGTGTGTGTGTGTGTGTGTGTGTGTGTGTGTGTGTGTGTGTGTGTGTGTGTGTGTGTGTGTGTGTGTGTGTGTGTGTGTCTGATTGCAGATGGCTGCGTTGACTCGAGTCTGCTGTTTATTTGTTTTAGGTGTGCAGAGGAGGTGACTCCTCGTAACAGGCGTGTGTGTGATCGTGCACCTTGGTGTGTTTATACACTAATTAGAAACTTGCTTCATTTCCCCTCCCCCTCATACTGTGAATGAGGGTGTTGAATGGGGCATTGTGGGTAGTTGCTGGAATTACAGCCCCCAACTCCCCCCCCCTCCCTCTCTTTCTCTCTCCCTCGCTTATTATCATTAGTCACATTCCATCAGTACTCGGTGAGCATTGAGGCATGCGAGCACTTGTTTGTGACCATTTCCCTTGCTGTATCCCCCCTTCTCCCTCACACCCCTGTCTCCGCCTTTCACCATTGTCTTCCTGCAGCCCTGTTTCTATCCACCAATGTCACTCTGCCAGTTTTTCCCTTCAAAACGCTCTGTCCCCCTGCCTGCTGTTGTCCTTCTCCGTCTCCTCCAGAATATAGGATAGTTGAATTGAGAATGAGTGAAAGGCTGGACTCAATGAAGTGGATGATGGCTCAATTGAATGTGCCTCTCAGGAATGCTCCGTTGTGTTTGGAGTCTTTTGGCCGCAGCTCAGGCTCCAGTCCATTTGTGGTGGGTAGGGCTTGGTAGTTTTTGGGGAAGAAGGATTTGAATGCTGGTCCTGTTCATCCACTACAGGTTACACTACTACATGTGTTCTCAGTAATGCACTAGTTAGGCATAACGCTCTGTTGAAGCCTTTCACCTGTCATCAGTCTGAAGGCCCTCTCTCCTTAAGGGAAAACATTCTTTCATTTGGATGACTGAATGGATATCTGCTTCAACGCTTTAATGTTCAAAAAGCATCATTTATTTTTCTCATACTGCCTGTGCTGCAGCACCTCTTTTCACCCTCTGTCTGAAACCAGAGCCCAGTCTGCTCTGATTGGTTAGGTGGCCGGCTCTGTTGGGATTGATCAACCGCTTAGAGATGTCCTGCACCTTTACCTGTAATGTGTTGGAGTGCTATAATAGCACTCCAACACATTGACACTATTCAATAATATATATATTGAATAGTAGGGCTAGTGTAACCTAGTGATGTCACAGAAGTTAACAAAGGTGTCCAATGGAGGCGTTTCAGGCAGGGTGTGGGAGAGAAATTCCCTCTGGAGGGAACACATGGAGGCAAGACTTCTGCACATACTTAATCATTTCCATGGCATTAACCACAACCAGCCCTGCATGTTTAAGGTGTTCAAATAATGGTGCAGTGTTGTTAGGGGCTTGTTTCTTCTAGTACTTAAAAATTGAAATCCAGGAAGGCTATATTTAGTTGCTTATCAGATGGAATACATTGTAGTTGTTTTAGGAATGCACACAATCTTGTTCTATTTGTCAAACTCTCTGGTGTTTTGTTGGAATACCGACTATATCATACAAACGTACTGTTTCTGCAGAAAGTGCTGGAACAAGGTGAACTCCATTACCTAAAGGAACATTTAGATGAAGGCAATTCCAATCCCACATTTCCTGCTCTCTCATCACATCAAATCCATACCTTTAACCTTTTAAAGTCACCAGAGGTGAAATGAGATTTTTACCATCACAGAATTGAATCAAAATCCATTCTCTTGTTCTCATGTGTCTCAAAATCTGAATGAAGTTGAGCCTTATTGGATCATTCACTGCGGGAAAGAGAAACCTCTTCCAACTGAGATCGGGCCAGAGTTATGGTTCTCCAGTGAACTCTAGTTTTTGATTTGCAGCTTTCGGCAAATTAAGATAGATGAGCACTTGATTGGACTGTTACTCTTAGATGAGCAGAGCGACAGCATGCAAGTTTTAAGAGTTATTTGAAAGACAAATCTAGCTCAAATCTGACACTGTCCGAGAGGAGGAAGCAGGAGAAGCGCTCTGTGTTTCTCTTATGCTTTTATAAGTTCACATGCCTGTCCTTCGTGCCTCTGCTCCGTGAGGCTCTGGGTTGGTGCTCTCTCAGGACCATCTGCACAGGACTGTAAAGCACGTCTCTGCTGAGAGCCGTCACACGCTGACCACAGAGTGCAGGACTCAGAACTCCCTCCCCCACCCCGGAGGGTCAGAGGAGCAAGTCTTTCTTGTGGTTTGGATTTGATAAATTGAGGTTTGGTCATTGGGTATCATTGAGTGGAAAAACAAACATTTGCAAGGAAGTGAGAGTTTTCTAATGAATTCCCACTGAAATGATATAGATAACGATGATCATACTTAATGTGCTCTGGTATATTGTTTTGTGTGTCCCTGCGTTTCATTGTTGGCATTGTGCCATGCCTTTACCCCCATTCCCACATACAGGAGATGCCACCAACTGTGTGTGTGTGTGTGTGTGTGTGTGTGTGTGTGTGTGTGTTCTTCCCAACCTCCCTTTGGATAAGCCCACTGGAGATCTGCCTGAACTCGTAGGAGATAATCCTGCTTCTGTACCAGTGATTGTGTTGGGAGGCGAAGGAGGAGGAGAGGTGGAGATAAAAGGGAGGGGAAGAGGAGGATTTACCGTATCTGGAGTGAAAAGAAGAACGAAGTGTCATAACTCACTGTTTTAATATTATAGTATTTCACAAAGAAACAGCTAACCAAGAGGTTCAAGTGCTCAAACAAGTGAACTTTTTAAGGTTCTCATGCCATCTTCTTCTACCTCACAGAAACTTGTTTATCTGGCAGGGACTCCAGAGGGTTTTGTACCCTGTATCCTAGCAATGAGGGATGATTGAATGCTGGTACAGAGTGTGTGCGGCACTGAAAGCCCTCTTGGACTGACACTACTCGACTTGGCCTATGCTGAGGGGCTTTTACACGCAAAAACGGATGTAGTCAGTCGCACACAGGTCTGACAGGAATTTCAATGGCTACAAGCTTCCCACGACTCTTAGTGGACTGCAGAGAGGCAAAAGAAAATACAAAGTGTTGGACCATTGGGGTCTGTGTTTGTGGCAAACACTCAGGCTTGTGGTAATGCCTTCAAGGCTGAGGTTTTTCATCTCTGCACTTGCTGCTTCATATCACACCTGGGGTCTTAGCATAGGATATAGCTGCCCAAAGTATTGCCCTTGGGAAATGTAATATCGTTTTTGATATCTATGTTTTCATGAATGTATGAACAAAGCTAATTGCTGCATGGCAAATAGTGGCACTTTGCAAATGCTTTTTTAATCGAGTTCTGTCGTCAATGTGCTGTTAGCTAAAGTTAGCAATTTCAGTTAATAACTACCAACAATATTTTCTTGTGTGACCCTTAATCATATGCCGTCTCTTTTAAATTGCCACTGAGTATCCAAAACATTTTTACTGATGTATATTGTCCTTCCCCTTTTTTGCAGGTTGTGTTCAGAAGGATGTGTTTAACCCAAGTTGCTGGGTGGTCAAGAGGGGACATGCCTCTGTGAGACACCGCTGGAAACCAATGGTGAGGATCCAATGTCCCAGATTGAGCTAATTATTTAGCTTGAGGTATCCTCCAGAGGTCTTTTTAGTTGGATGTCAATTGATTTAGGCATAGTTACAAAAAAGAATGTCTTCTTGTCTTCCAATAGTTTAATTAGTTATTCTTACACTGTGAATCTGCAGAAAGAACAGACAGACAGATCAAAAAGGTCAAAAGTACAAGTTAGTACCCTTTTTCTAGGACCACTTAGTGAAAGTGGATAAGTTTGCTTCGCCCATGTACTGTTCAGTGCATTATAGAGACTGAATACACACTGGTACCTTTTTGTTACCTGGATTGTTGGGTTATGTGAGGTAGATCCATCAGTTTGGTTTTATATCTCACAGTTTAGAGGCTTTATCTACCAGACTTTCTCTATAGAAACTCAAGTGATTCTGTTCTTTTTCTTTTTCTTGCTAAATGCCAGATGTTATTCACCTGATAACGTCTGGTGTAATCCACCCACTATTGCCTTGCCTAGCTTGACTGTATGTTGTTGACTTCTAAGCTCACAGGGACCTTAACCACGCATAGCTGTAATGAGGAATGATGTCTTTTGTACTGCCAATTAAACCGTACTAGTCTGGTATTTCCTGCCTGCTTACCAATGAACCTTAAACGGGTCACGTACAACGGTAGATTATGATTGGTTGAGTCCAGCATGTTATCTACCATGTCCCTCAGAGTTCATGACTCTTTAATTGCCTAATGAGGCATTGACAAAATGGCCCCAGCAGGGAGGGGTTTCGTGGCCAGCATTAGCTAACTAGTTATAGGAACACAGCATGAAGGTCAAAAAACACTATACTGTTGTGGAGCAGCGTGAAGTGAGACTCTGGCACAATATAAATAATCGAAACAGAAATGAATAATAATTCAACAAGAAACTGTTTCTGCAACAACATGTCTGATTGTATTGGGATCCATAGCATTAGTTTGGGGGTCTATGACGTGGAAACCATCCATGAAAACCCCTTTTTGTAGTGAACAGCGACATCTCTTTGACATCCTGTCCTCTCTTCTGTCCCTTAGCTCTGCTGCCATGCCTCCTGGGATGGGGTGTCGTCTTTCGGTGTTAGAAGTCCAAACACTGCTGACTCTCCTGCTGCTAGCCGCCGGCTGGCCATTCACCTCAGTACCTAGAGGTGTTGTTGAAGCATCAGACTCTTCCCCCTCCAGTCTTTATCCCACCTTCATCAGGAATGACACTCTGTTCGAGCACTTGGCCCTGCATCCAGACCCCATTGTGGGTCTGGTCTACATCGGGGCCCGGGATCACCTGTTCCAGTTGGATCGATTCCTGCAACCTGAACTTCAGGAGGACACGGGACCTGTCATAGACAGCTGGGAGTGCTTACCTCCTGTAACCGACAGCAACTGCCCTCTGGCTAAGCTCACCAGCAACCACAACAAGCTCCTGCTGGTGGACCCGTACTCCATGGAACTTATTACCTGTGGGAGCGTCAACCAAGGGATCTGCCAGAAACGAAGTCTGGACTCAGTGAATCTGGTACTTTTTTCTACAGAGAGGCCAGTAGATACTCAATACGTAGCAGCTAACCACCCAAACGTCAGCACTGTGGGACTGGTGGTTCGCTCTCATCCTGATAGGCAGCCAGTACTGTTTGTGGGGCGGGGTTACACTAACAGCCACCCACCCATTTCCACGCGAAACCTTGCCCAGGGTTCAGTCTTCTCTTACGAGGAGACCGCCAAGTTGGCTGTGGCTGGCCGTCTCTCAGAATACGACCATCATTTTGTAGCATCCTTTGCCCACCGTCACCACGTGTACTTCCTCTTCTACAGGCGGGACCTAAAGTCACAGTCACGCGAGTACCGCACCTACGTGTCCCGTGTCTGTTTGGACGACCAGGCCTATTACTCATACGTGGAAGTTCCCTTGACATGCCGTTCAAGGGCAGGGAAAGTTTACAACCTCTTGCAAGCTGTCCAGCTCGGGATCACCCAGGACGGTACAGACAGTCAGGGATCAGAAGTTCTTCTTGGTGTCTTCTCCACTCGTTCGGCTTCATCTAGTCAACCAAGTGAGGACTCTGCCCTCTGCATGTTTAACCTGGAAGATGTGGACCTCAGGATTAACTCCACCAGAGACTTGTGCTACACACAGATGGGTAAAGAATTGGGATTGGAGGCAGCCTACATCGAGTATGAAGTCAAATCCAACTGTGCCAACCTGCCAGAGGTGAGTCTGGATGGAATGCTTGTTTCTGTGTTGCCTTTCATTCAGTTGTTAGAAATCAGAAACAAATGAGAGCTCATTTATTAGTCCAGCAGCGGGGACATTTACAGCAATACATCAAAAGTGACACAGCAGGTAAAAAAGGTAGATAATAATACATGTTAAGAAAAAGCACACATTAGTAATACAATTTAAAATAAAGACAAATAAGTTGTCTTCCCTGGCAGCATTCAAACAGTGAACACAATAGGCTAGTTGCACAAGATGGCGTCTATCAACTTCCGGCGGCTGGGTGTGAGCCCGAGTACTTCCGGTCTTCGCCATCACTCACTGTACGGAGGCTCAGTCATTGGTAAAGAGTTGCGTGAATTTCATTCAAGGCAAGACAACTTTATTTACTTAACACATACAGAGGGTAAATTCAAAGTAGTACATTCACTGACATGGATATGGCGCCACCTTGTGCCATGTTTACAAAGAAGATTATTGACATTAGGTCTGGCAATACAGTCAATCATTATCCTGGTGATTATTTCGCTTATTTTCCCTTCAAAGAGCCATAATTCCCATCACTAATTGCTGCCCAGGCTTGCCCATGCTTTTACCAGCGGTCCGTCCTGCGTAGTCTGCACCAGGCGAA
>NW_011354822.1:23371-27604 GCF_000735185.1 Notothenia coriiceps
GTGACTCGGCTGAAAAACAAGAGGTTTCCCCCCCCGGGGACTGTCTTTTTCAAAACTCTTGGTGACGACATGCTCACTGTGTGCGTCCGCGTTGGTATACCTTTGTAGGTCGTGTATGGACTTCGTCTTATTGGGCCCTCCCCTCAGTCTATTGTTTTTGTTCCAAGGATCTCAAACGTAAATCCGGTGATTATAATAAAAACTAAGGACTTGGACTGGTGTATTGTTTCGTACAGGTGTGCGGGTCGCATAACGCACTCAGACCAGGAGCACGGTCTACCCGTACAGGGGACCTTTTGGACTTGTCCCTAACTTTCGACGGAAACGACAAACCACGTTCCTAGGTTAACTCGGAAGGTTTAGATTCTGTGACATTTAGAGAGACCGTCTAGGTTCATAAGTTATTGTCGAAGGAGGAAACAAAACTAAGGAAAATGAAAGTTTCGGTCATAGGTAAAGGAGCAATCTTCTTTTGGGGGCACTGTGGGGTAGCTTGACGTTTCATAGAGCGTGCTCAAACATTGGGGTTTCCCATTAATGTACCGGTCGCTACAGTGGAATTTTCTACTGCAACAATCCCCACACGCACATACACAGTGTACTGTTACAATGAAGGCTCGATAATCAGCTCACGGCATATAGGTGTAAGCAGGGGTAAAGTGCTATTTTTATAGGTGGTGTGTGGACCTCACATACGGGGGTCTGGGGGCAAGCTCCTCCGGGAAGATTTATTTTTAAATATTGAAGCTAAAAGCATCAATCTGGTGCACTTTGAGAGCAAAATGAAGAGATCTGTGGATACATCTCTCAACACCTATATGAAACAGAACTGTAAACAGATTTACTTTTTCTTTATGGATATTTTACAAATCACCCTTTTAAACTTTATTCTTGTTTTACTGTCATATAGTATTTCATACCTGTTTTTCATTTATTCTTTTATTTTTTTATAACTATAATGATCATATAAACGTGTGCCTCGGAAATAATTGTTGACAGTAATGGTGACCAAAACGTTTGAGACCCACTGAGATAACACTGAGAGAGTCCTTTTTATTTTATTTTTTTTATTTTTCATTTTTATTTATTTTTAATCTTTTTCTTTTTAATAACCATTTTTCCTCCTGGTCTCTCGCGCCCCACCTGTCATGCCTCTGCGCCCCCCACTTTGGGAACCACTGCAGTACAGTGTAATCACAGCCTCTCATTGGCCCGGCAGTGACACGCTAAGCGGCCCTGTTCCCAGACCGGACTTCATAGCTATTTTAGAAGTCAAAATGTAATTTAGGCTATTCTTAGCATGCAGTCACCCTTGTGTGTTCTCTCCTAATGGTTCGGTTCCCATAATATAGACTAAACGGCTCTATAAACGTTATCAATATGCACTAACATGTGGACATTTTGTTATTACAGCAGTTTGATGTTGAACAGTTTCCTGCTGCATATCAATAGTCTCTGTTACCTAAGATCCATTCATAGCAACACACCAGCCATCTTCATGCAATCCATCAAAACAAGCAGCCTTCAACAGACTCAGCTCTCAAGTTCATTGCCTCTACTTGCCCGGAACAAAAAACAACATGGCCTGCAGCCAGAGCGAAGACTCCCCCCTGCCAGACTGTGGAAGCAAAAACAAATTGTCTGTAAGCTTTAAAGCAGAGAGTACAAGTCAAACCCTAACCCCGCCACAATACATTCGGCAGGGGTTTAATAACCACAGTGAAAACACTGCTGTTTTATTTTTGGCAACTGACTTTCATGCTGAACATTTGAAAACAAATGACTTGAAAGGGGCTTCTCCCCACAATCAAGTCGTAGTTTGTTTACATTTCATATATATGTATAGGATGCATTTTATATATTCTTTTGTTATTTAACCTGTGTTCCTCTATCAGAACACTCTGGAAGCGTACCCCTGCGGCTCGGACCACACCCCCAGCCCGATGGCCAGCAGGACGGCCGTGGAGGCAGAGACCATATTGGACAGTCCGTCCGCCCGTCTCACTGCTGTGGCTGTCAGCGTTAGGGCGGGACATACCATCGCCTTCCTGGGAGACTCCAAAGGGAACCTGCACAAGGTAACTTAAGATCTCACTTTATATTACCATATTATTTATATATTTTGTTGAGTTGTATACTTTTTCCTCAATATTTCCCACAATGTTCATACTCCGAAAATCTGTAATATTATCAAATTCATTTATTTGTCTTACAATGTCCCAATGAAGTGAAGTGTGGTAATTGGGTCCAAAAATAGCTTTTTCCGTTGAGGAGCTGCCCTCGGCTAAAGATGTTTCTATTCCACCAATAGTCGACAGTTCTGGCGATTAGTTGACTTGTCGTCGCACGTTTATGATAAAATTATTTTTAATATTATGATTTTTAGTTGCCATGGGGCTTTAATTTTGAAAATGTAAGGAGTGCAGCTGTGTGCCTAAAATATACATGTTATGCAATAAGAAGAAGAATAGTTTTACCCTATATTTATTAAATTATAAAACGTAATGAATCAATCTTGTCCACTTTGTAAGCAACATTAAGAACAATGTTGCACTTCATATACTATGGTGATATGGATATAATTGAAAGCAAACATGTTGATGTTGAACTTGCTGAAGTGATACAGTATGTCATGCAGTCCTAAAGTGGCAGAATATGAGTTTGCCTTCTTGGTTTGGAAAAACAAGCCTCCTCGTTATTTTCTAACCTTCATAACTCGTAGCCTTTGGCTACAAAACTTCAATACATCAGCTCGTCTGGGAACATGATTTCTGACTGAGTCACGACGGATACATTTTCAACTGCAACTCCAGTGTTCCCATGCTACTTAATGTCATGGTCGAAGTGTGTCTCCTCTTATTGTTGTGATTGTAAGACCCCAATCAAATCACAATCTGTGAGTGTAAGACTTGCACAGACAGGGGGTGTTTCTCAATGTCGAGGAAGGCTCCTCCAGAGCCACTATTTCAAGGATACTACGTCATCAAGTCCCGCCGAAGCACTGTTTCAATGTCCAGGATACTTGGAAATCTACCGAGGCCGGCGTACTTCGTTGTGGGAAATTTCGAGGCTGCACATGTGTATACTCCGGTCTTACAATCCCCATAATGCTTTGCGCACGGACCAATTTCCCAAATCTTTGGCGTAAATCGCGGGGTTAAATTGGGCCGGGGCTGTCCGGGGCTCACCCCCGGACGATGCTCTGACGTCATCACCCTCGCTCATTTGTCATTTGTTTAAGCCATAATGTTAAAACATCTCTCGTTCTTAATATAGACTTTATTTAGGGTCGATATGTGTTGACTTTAAAATTTAAAATAGCAGATCTCTGTGACAGGATATAGTTTTTCCGCTTAGTGAACGTGTGTCTCTGCTCCGATCAGGAGCTGCAGCACCGTGTGTGTGTGTGTGTGTGTGTGTGTGTGTGTGTGTGTGTGTGTGTGTGTGTGTGTGTGTGTGTGTGTGTGTGTGTGTGTGTGTGTNTCTGTTTATTTGTACCTTACTTTGACCATCCGTTCGCTGTTATTGATCATTGTGGAGAGCAGGCAGAAGTTTTGTATTAGCTATCGGATGGAGTCAATACATGGGCTGCACAGGTTGTCATGTCCGACTATCACAAGTAGAATCATAATGAAAAATATGCCGGTAAAATGTGCCTGTAGAACAGAGACGTGCACAGACATTTGGAGGGGCTATTGCTCTAAACTGGAAAAAGGGCCTCGCCCCAGCACATAGGACGATGCTCTCACGTCATCACCCTCGCTCATTTGTCATTTGTTTAAGCCATAATGTTAAAACACCTCTCGTTCTTAATATAGACTTTATTTAGGGTCGATATGTGTTGACTTTACTTTAAAATAGCAGATCTCTGTGACAGGATATCGTTTTTCCGCTTAGTGAACGTGTGTCTCTGCTCCGATCAGGAGCTGCAGCACCGTGGCTCCTTCGTGCAGAGAGTCTGCAGCGGTGTGTGTGTGTGTGTGTGTGTTTATGTGTGTGCAGAGAGTCTGCAGTGGTACCGCCAAACCCCCGACCCATCTTGTAACACGGAGCCCGTTTCCTACACCATCAGGGCCGGTTCTAACCAATTTGCTGCCCTAAGCGAGATTTTAGCTGGCGCCCCCCCCTCCGCCGACGAAAATAACGTTCCTAGTAGGAACAAAATAAAAAGTAAACCGTACCCAACTAGTACCGAACTAACTTCGAGGAACTCGCCGAACGGACGACCAACAG
>NW_011354822.1:27665-28817 GCF_000735185.1 Notothenia coriiceps
CCAAACCCCCGACCCGTCTTGTAACACGGAGCCCGTTTCCTACACCATCAGGGCCGGTTCTAACCAATTTGCTGCCCTAAGCGAGATTTTAGCTGGCGCCCCCCCCTGCCAGAAAATCGTTCAGTAGAACAAATAAAAGTACCTACCATAGCCAATAGCAAATAAATGCAACCTATTTATTCAGCCCACTTTGGCTGTGAGCTGCGGACGCCTGATAAGCCAACACCCCCCACTTTCATCACTTACAGCGCCCATCGTACAGGTCAAATGAAAAGTGTAACCGGGGTGAAAAGGGTGTTACCTTGACTTAATTATGAATGTTGTTACATCAAGGCCGAAAATTAGGATGAGCGCAAACAGTCAACAATGTTTTTTTCCCTCCCAGAGCTGCCAGCGCAGCGCCTCCCAGATCTGGCGCCCTAGGCGACCGCCTATGTCGCCTATGCCAAGAACCGGCCCTGTACACCATGCTAAATGTATGTCTGCATAAAGCTGAGTTATGATCGGTCATAATAACACAGAATTTGGTGATGATTAAATAGTTTACAGTGATATTTACTCCCATACTTTTGGCCATACTCACGCAGCCCTACAAATGAATTGAGATTTCCCAACAAATGTTCTTTAGCAAGTGTGCAGAGCAGTGTTGATTTTAAAAAAGCAATTTGAAGGTTGGATATTTGTAAACCTTTTTTTGTGTATATACTGTATATTCATAATTTAAGATGTAAATGAATTCCAGTTTACTTGTAGTACTTTCTATTTTTATTGTGACATTTGGTGGCATCAATGTGTGCATTTGATACAGATAATGGAGCAGTTGCTTTAGGGCCACAGTGTAGGTCTATATCCCATCAGGTCAAATAATGAGATCCTCAACCTCCGCCCCCCTCTCGCACCTCCACACAGAGCCCCCCCACATATCAAATCCCAACTTAACCCCTGGGCATACCCCCGGAACCCCCTAGAGGATGTGACGTCCACCCCCCAATTAAAACATGTTCATACAATAATGAATACATTTAAAACCTTCTTTATGTATATACTGTAACAACCCTGTCTCCTAAAAATTACGTTCCCACAGAACTAAACTGCATTCTCAATTACGTTTAGCAAGAAACGTATTTTCTCCCACGTTACGTTCGTTATGAA
>NW_011354822.1:28857-42962 GCF_000735185.1 Notothenia coriiceps
CTTTTGTTACTTTTTTTTTTAACGGTCCGCGATCTACCCGCACCACACTCGCGATCGACCGGTCGATCGCGATCGACTGGTTGGCGACCACTGCTTTAGGGCCACAGTGTAGGGCTATATCCCTTAAGGTCAAATAATGAGACCCTCGACCTCCGCCCCCCCTCTCGCACCTCCACACAGAGTCCCCCCACATATCAAATCCCAACTTAACCCCTGAAGATCAGTGTATGAATTTGAGTGGTAAAAAAGCGAATAAGGTGATCTATGAATGCATTTATCAGCATTTTGAGTTTGAGTTGTATTTGGGTAACAGACCGAGCAAACATCCACATGAACTCCACACTGTCACCTCCACGCTGCTCTGCATTCATGAGCCATTCAACAGACTCAGTGTGCACAGGCTTGCAGGAGGAACTCAGGGGGCCAGAGATAATGTCAGGAGCAGAGAGTTGACTGACATTTTGGTAGACTCAAGAATTCAACATTCAGACAACGATCAGAACATTGACCTCTGAAAAAAACATCAGAGCTTGCGTGGTCAATCAGTGCCTATGGTGTTCTAAGTGTAGCAAGGTTCTTTTGACCCTTACCTTATGATGTTTTGTATGAATTATGCTTATGGCAGCCCACTGGATTTAGATGCCACTTGACCTGCATGTTAAAAATGCTTGGTCTATTTAGGAGGAAAATGTACTAAAATATTGTTGGCAGATATTTGAATGCTAAAGTTTCTTAACTTACCTCTCACACTATATTTACCTTATTTTATTTATATAAATGTTGCATCTTTTTGGTTTATATTTCTTTAAGCTTTTTTTATTTTTCCGGTAAGCGACACCTTGTTACACCAAATGTAAATCAGTACTAATACATTCAGTCTTTTTAAAGTCTATCAAATTTGATTTTGGTTGACACCAACCGCCATTATGGAAGTGAGAGTGGACAATATTGCTTTTTTGTAGTTTCGTGCCATTATGGAATACAGGACGTAGTCAATTGTAACTTCTCCCTGTGTAACAGAAGCTGACCCTGTTCTACAGGGCGTCCCTGTTGGCCCCATGCTGAACAATACTGTCTGTCCCTCATGGTGGACAGCCTGGAAGCGTCCCCTCTGTGGCTGGATCATGTGAAGCTCCTTTGAAATGACATCGTCCTCAACATGGCTGTCGGGGGGGTCATGCACGGCCGTGTCTCTGCAGGGTCAGAGGGAGTCTCAGTGAAGGAGACAAGGAATGTCCTGCTCTAGAAGGAACTCGGAGCCAATCAAAGAGAGACATATATGTTGAGAATAGAAGAGGTCAGCTGAGCATGTGTAACAGTTGGGAAGCATAAAAGCACACAGGAGTTGTGCTTGTTTATATATATATATATATATATATATACTTAGATTATTAGCTCCTGGACTAAGTGGTGAGTCGGGGTCGGCCCCTTGAAATTAGGAGTTTACTGAGAGCTCACCTCCACACAGTCTGCTCTTTGTGTCATTTTTGGTCAATGGTGGCCTGTGGCAGAGGCCTCCTGCACATGCAGAAATAGCACAATGATGGCCATTAATGTATTTCTACACAGATTCGTCACAGAGGCAGCCTAACACCAAGCCAGAGTACGGAGCTCCGTACTTGTGATGTGCACTGTCATCGCTGACTGGCAGACGCATGCACTTCCTCACACAGAGACTCATTGAGAATGATGCAGAGCTATGGGTCATGGCAGCACACAGTGTGCGTGTCCATGTCACCGTCATTAATGGAACCTTTGTCAGTGTGTCCTCCTCAGAGGAACCGTCAATTCAAACTTTGTTAACTCCCTAACTCACCACCTCATGTGCTCTATGTGTAAAATGATCTTTCTCTCTTTCTCTATTTCTTTCTTTCTCTCTTTCTTTCTTTTCTTATTTCACAGTCAGCATATGCCCTCTAGTGGTTGTTATAATCAAAGTGACACAGAAATAAACTATAAAAAATATATAAAAATAATAATTCATAGCCATAGAGTTCAGAGGATGAGATTAGCGTGCTTGCCACTGATGCAGATTCTTTAGAAGAGCAGTGATGTTGAAAAATGCTACTTGAGTTAGAAACAGTCCACTTTCGTGTTTTGGTACAGTTGGATTCTACACGATGTGTACCCGAGTGCACATAAAGGGAGTACAGTGGCCATTGTTTCCCTGTATTTGAGTATCACATGTACTCTGTGCTTGTTGTTGGAGAGTCACACTTATTTCCCCGCTGACTACAGCAGTTCCTCTCTGGATTACACTTTGTGTGCGGTCTCATTCTCACAATAAATCACAGAGCTTGCTGTCGGCTCTTCTGTCAGGTCAGCGTCCAGTGTTTCATCAAGTGGCAAATAAACCTAACATCTTCTTCTAGTTCTTATCTGCCATCTGTGTCTGCATTCCAAAGCTTTGTTGACATTCACACAAGATATGTGGAAACAGTACAGCCAAGCGGGAAGCGTTACTGTGCCGCTCTAACAGACCTGGGATCAGGCCAGAGGGCCTTCCCCTAGTGGCCAAAAAATAGGAGTATAAATGGGAAGGTGTGTGCAACCACATTTCAATGATAAGAGCCGAATGGATCATTGTTTTTTGTTTATTTAATACCTAGCCTTTTTTGAAATCATGGGAACTGTTTGTCATGTTCAGTCTACAGTCAGCCAAAGGTTTTTGTTTTTTTTACTTACAGATGGGAGTGGGAATTATTTCTTAGACATGTCTGTGGGTTAAAACAAATATTTAAAAAACAAGTTTTGACTGTAGAAAGGATGAACTGTGATTGGCTAAACTAAGTTAAGCTGCGGAGTCAATATGTTTTTAGGGTCCTTCTAATGTCTGAAAACTATTCTTTTAAGATGCAGTGCTGAGCAGCTAGGACTCCATCCCATTATGTTTGTTGAGGTCAGCTCAGTGTGTCATGGTGGAAGAAGGCGGGGTTTGTGCAGCAACAAGCATTTAATGTCCAACAGCCAGTCAGACTGCTCACTGATGCTGTCTGCTGTGTACTGGCTCTGACCATCTGACCTCTGGTACAACCTTTGTCTGAACATCCTGTTGTGCAGGACCTCTTATCTGGTTATATTTCTTTCATCACTTCCATTTCTAGTTTGTTTTGTGGTTGATGAAAAAAATAACCCCTTTTTTTGGGGAACAATAATCTGAATCTTTCTTTATGTTATGGAGTGTTCATTCATTGTATACATCAAAGTATGTTAATGGTAATCGTGGAGTTAAACTGTATGTATGTGTTAAGTTTTGTAAAGGCGTTGGTATCTTCAGAGTTCTAACACTTGACTGATTATTTACTACAGGTATGAAAAGTAAAAACATGTGGAGTTGGCTCGCTGCTGATCTTTCTGTAGCTAGCAGCTCCAGGCTACACTAGCCGCTATTGGCATAGAAGAAGAATTCTCTCTGGTTCTCCTGCATCAATTTGGATCCTTTTTTTTGTTTTACTTTCCATTGTGTGAACATGAACAATTTAAACATGCCGAATCAGAACTGGTTTTATTATCAAGTAGGTTTACAATTTGCTTTGGTATATGTGGTGCTTACAAAGACACAGAAAGAAGAATACTTAGCAACACCAAATACAATAAAAACAGGACTGTTATGTCAGCTATTTGAAAAAACTATTTTAAGACTATTATAACAAATTAACATTATTTACATATGACACAGCTATGTACAAATGAGTGCAGTGCTACATCAGTGGAGTACTGAATGAGTTCTGTTTTTCTCAGATTGAACTACTTATACTTATGCCATAATAACATCTAACTCAACATCTACTTATTAGCTTGTTTCTTTCGATATCACACACTGTTCCTCAGCTGCGATAGAGATGGATTTGTTAACACATAGCATGATCAAGTACAATTCTTACTATAGCCTACTTAGGATGTGTGTTTACTAAGATCCCCTTTAACCGTCCCCAAGGGGAAATTCAGGTTTTCAATCTGCTGTTATTTGACAATTACACACATAATCCCTGAAATACTAAGGAAGAGGTGGCAGAGCAAAAGGGCTGCCGGTGTTCTGACGCCGGAGAGCAGTTTGGAGTTCGGTGCATTGCTCAATGACACCTGGGCAGTTCCCTTTGGTTCCCAAGCAAAGTCCCTACAGACTGTGCTACTGCCGCCCCCGTTAATGTCCTTTCAAATGTGATATCAAGGTGTTGAAGATGGCAAGGAGGAAAAATAAATAAGCTTTCTATTATTATGTTTTTGTTTGAAATGATGCCATAACAAAAGGCATTTGAGTTTCAGCTTAGTGCAAATGTTTACTCAGCGGTCCTATGTATCATCACATAGTCTGAACCTTGGTGTGTATGTGTACTTTTCCTCAGGTGTTTCTGGGGCCGAACGGAGAAGTGGAGGAGTTTTCAGTCATCTCCATTCAGCCGAACACAGCCATCGGGGCAGACCTGATCCTGGACCAGAAAGAGGAACATATCTTCATCATGACTCAAAACATGGTACTTCATCATTACAGTAGTTGCAGTCTTGTAGTTTCATTCCTGTTTTAAATTCTAGATGTGACCTTTCTGTATTGCCGTTACAAAGCTGAAGAGAAGGAATTCGTTTTTCTGTTTCTGCCCCAATTATTCTTTCAGTAGCAGCCTGTAGTTAGGATTAGTCTAATGACCATATTTCCATTTTGCATTGTTCCAGTGGAAAAAGTGGGCCACCTATTCTTTTTAATCAGATTTCTGGGAGCTTAGTGAGCACGCTTTGCCCGACTGAACATGCTTGTTGTCCTGCTTCCAGCTGCAGAAGAGGCCCGTGGCTGAATGCCAGCATCACCCAGACTGCCACTCCTGCCTACTGGCCCACGACCCCTACTGCGGCTGGTGTGTCCTGGAGGGCAGGTGAGAGCAACCACAAACTACCTTAGCTGCTTTCAGACCAAGTACTTTGCCGTACTTAGTGCCCAGCACTTAGTGCCCAGCACTTAGTACCCCCATGGAACTAAGAGCCGATCGCGTTCACACCGGAATAAGTTCCCTGAGGGAAGATTACGCAAATGAAGCCGCTGACGTCACTTCTTCTTCTTCTGCTTTGGGTTTACTGGACGGCCGCAAACAACTTCACGGCGTATACTGCCACCCAAAGTCCCCGGAGTTAGGGACTGGCTTCAGTAGAAGCTGCTGGGAACCTCCAGGCAGCTTCTACTGGAAAGGGCTTTCCAACACCTCCTCATGCTTCCAGCCGCTCCCATCGTTTCTTTTGTTGTGTTGCCAGAAGTTATTCTCTCTCTGTTGGTGCGCAGGGCTAATGCTAATGCTAATAATGCTAATGCCAGCAAATACAATGGCGGCTTTTTTTTACGGGGCGTGGTTTGCAATCCACCCAGCCAATCGGAATTCGTACTTTTTTCTCGCCAGGATAGTACCACCTCTCTAGCAGGGACAAAAAATGGGGGTAAAAGTAACCAGAAGTAAGTTGTCTTTTTGTTGTGAACGTGAACGCAAAATTCCAGGCACTAACGGAACTAAACGGGAAAAGTACGGGGAAAAGTACTCCGGTATTTATGTCCTAATTCGGTGCTATAAAGCATGGCTGAAAAGACATGCAGTTGGAACTCAAGTATAAGGTGTAAAATACTCCCCCTAATAAAAAAAAAATGCAGTAGCTCATTGGATTTAGACACAGGAATACTTTTGATTTTCTAATACAGAAATAATATACCATGGGATCCTTCACAACGGCACAAATATCATGAGAAACTGCTGAAACATTAATACGTCCTTAAATCAACTTAATGATAAATGAATCTGTGACAATTTCGTAACCTAGTGTCCTTTCTCAAGAGTCTGCAGCTGCGCTCTGTGTCAACATGCTTACATTCTCAGGATGCTAATGCTAACAAGCATGCAGGTGCTTAGTTTACCATGATCACCATGGCATTAACTCTGAAGTTATTTACTCATGAGTCTAAGTATTAGAAAAATTACCATCTTAAATGCGATGATAACTCTTGATGAAAAGACGTCAAAATCATCATCAAAATGAAACACTTCCTCCTAAGTCTTTTAAATTGTTTTGTAAAGCACTTTGAATTGTCGCGTACAGAAAAGTGCTATATAAATAAACTTGCCTTGCCTAAGGAAAACTTGAATATATGAACCAAATGTCTTAGTTAAGACATTTCAGTTTTTACAAGCTGACTGAACCAGAATACCTTGATACGTCACACAGAGGGGACATTTACATTGTTACAGCAAAAAAAAAGAGGCGTGCATAAAATATATAGATACAAATGACTAAAATAACAATTAAAACACACATCAGTGAGTAGACACTGGTGGAATATGAAAGATTTGCTGCTTGCTGTCCTTTCTGATTTTTGTTTTGTTTCAGTCTCGTTTAAATGACATCTTGGTTGCTCAGATCACAGCCATTTTCCACACACACACACACACACACACACACACACACACACACACACACACACACACACACACACACACACACACACACACACAATATATGTCTAAGGTTTGCTAACAGTAGCTATCATTAGCACCTTCAAGTCTAGCTAGATGTATTCAAATAAGTTATTACATGGCTTAGTTGAATACTCGATTCTGATTGGTCAATTCAGAACACGTGACACGTTGTTAATACCGAACAAACAGACCGCTGTCAAGGACTTATTGACCGTTGTTAAGGACGCTCACATCTGCACAAACAAGTCCGTTCGATTTAACTGCATGCCGTTTGCTTTTCTGAAAAGCAAACTGCTTTACTGACAAGACAAGAGCGACAAGAAAACAGCGGAGAAGTAACGGGCAAAAACCCTCCTTTTACGCAGCGGTCCAGACATAGACATCAAACGGTGACACATATTCAGTGTGCAGTTACTTTGGCATTAGGGCAGGGATATCTATATACTTTCGAAGGTTTGACATAATGATTTGTGCTACTTTTAAAGCAGGCAGCGATGTTTTCAAATCTGTAATCAAAAAGCTCCTCAAAAACGCTATCGAAGCAGTTCCTGCCGTTGCTACGTTAGTTCAAACGGTAACAACGGACTATTTTCTTAGCGGATGCATGTCAATTTAAATCAATACATACAACTATTTTTTAAATCAATAAAATCATTTTCTAAATCCATAAAAGCATTTCAATTAATAGTGGGAGTCATAACGTTACTTTGTTGAGAATGTGGCCATGTAATAAGCGGGATAATGTGCAGCGACGCGGTCATTATGGGGAAAAGAACA
Source organism: Notothenia coriiceps (assembly GCF_000735185.1). Lineage (NCBI taxonomy): Eukaryota > Metazoa > Chordata > Actinopteri > Perciformes > Nototheniidae > Notothenia > Notothenia coriiceps. The sequence goes on from NW_011354822.1 coordinate 36,084, forward strand.
CCGACCAGGCTGATCAGGAGGCCCGACGCGAAGCGGTAGGGATCAAGACCTTCATGCCGATCTTGATCCCTCCGCTTCGCGTCGGGCTCCTGATCAGCCTGTCGGTGTTCTTTTCCCCATAATGACCGCGTCGCTGCACATTATCCCGCTTATTACATGGCCACATTCTCAACAAAGTAACGTTATGCATCATTGTTAATCATTATTTTTGAATTATAATTCAAGAGAAACAATGTTTTTTCTTGTTTTTTTAAGTACAGAAGTGCTTTGTTTACACTTATCTTGACTTCAAAGTTTTATTTTAAGCAGAATTGCCTTTTTGTTTGTGTTTTTAAGAATTCTAAAATGCAAAATCAAGTCCAAATGAGCTCCTTGTGTTTCTGTGTAATGTTTACTTTAAGTAATATGTATTCTCTCACGGCTAGTTCAAAGAATATCACTGAAATCCAAAGTTCTGTGCGGCGGTTATGGTGTTTTGCCAAGTCAACCTAAAAGAGGTGTGTGTGCTGGGAGTGTGTTTGCACATCTGCCTCCACACCTGGCCTCCTCCTCCTGCCTCCCCACCTGGATGTGTTTACTCTCCTTTCATCCTTTCAATTTCTGTTTGCCTTCAACACAGTCTGTACTCACAGTATATCTTTTATGTTAATTTTTGTACACCTTCCTTTCGTAAATAGTTTAAGGAGTGGAAACTAGAAAATCCTAACTATTTAGAAAAACGTGTGAACAATCCGGTTGGTGTGCAGCTGTACAATCACTGTAGGATTTATGGATTTCATGCTTCAAGTTTACTTTATTAGCCTTTAATAGAGTGTGAGAGACAGATGGAGAGCCTGCTCACAGACATGGTGTGTTCTCCCTGCAGGTGTGTGTTGCAGGCGCAGTGCTCTCGGGGGCAGCAGCCGGGTCAGTGGCTGTGGAGCTTCGACATGGAGCAGCAGTGTCTGGCGGTGCAGGAGCTCCACCCCTCCAACATCAGCCGGGAGGAGAGCAGGACGGTGAGTCTGATACAGCAGGGGAGCAGATCCAGTGTTATAGTTCACCCCATCTGTACACATCCTGACACAGGTGTTCAGGGAGGAAGCACATATTTTGTGAAGCTAGGGACAATGCAGACTCGCTGTTGGAGGGCTTGATAACCCACTCCTATTCAACTCTTGTTGGATCGGAAGGGCTCTTAATGTGGCGGAACCTCCACACGAACACGCCAACGGACTGGAAGTGTGTAGGGGCGGTTTGGATTGGGCCTATGAATCACTGCCCCATAACTCCTCCAATTGTTCCTTATCAGCCTAGCTGGTGTGTGTGTGTGTGTGTGAGAGAGTGTGTATACATGACTTTGTTAGGTGTCAGGGCATCAGGAGCAGATAGTGATCAGAGCTCTGTCCTGTCATGTCCCACTGTTGGAGAAAAGCCGAATATCAGTCATGTTTGTGAAAGATCGTGCCTTTGGATAACAGCAGAGGCAAACATATATACAATACACACAGTGTTCCATCATGGGAGAGACTACTAGAGAACATTTCCACTTTCAGTATGAATACTCTGTGTGGGTGTAAATGACAGCATATGGGAACACATCTTTCCCTGGAAGTGTAAATACAGTATAAACAGAAAACTCAATAGGCTTCATGTTTGGGTTTTATGCCAAATGTAATTTTTCATGGATATGGTATTCAAGTCCTGAAGTTAACGTTGCAGATTCTGGAAGTTGGTACAAAGAAATCTTGACCCTGCTTTAGTAGCAAATATAAGAGATTTGTTAATTCAGACTAATGAGGGAGCCAGATTCAGCAAAGAAGTGCCCCATACTAAAATAAATGTAGTCATTATATTTATGGACTCAACATCAAATATATTATATAAGTATTGAGTTTTAGATACCCTTGAATCTATTTGAGTGTTTTTTAATGGAAGGGTAGGGGATCTTAGGAGAGTACTGCAGGTCAGCAGTGTATGTACTATGAAAGTGGTGTTCAGAATCTGAAAGCTGGGCGCAGAGATTTTTTTTGTGTTATACATTTACATAAACTACTTCAAGAATAGGCTAAATGAATGCATGATTTTTGCACCAAATTGCCTGTAATTACCATAAAGTCACCTTTCCCCTAGGGGAGACTTGTGGGCAAAACATGCAATTTGATGACATCACTTTGGGCTTCAGGAAATAATGATGGGCATTTCTCATCATTTCCTGAGGTTTTACGGACAAGATGATTAATTGGGGGGGAAATAACTAATTAGGTTATTGATAGATGAAGAAGACTCAGTAATGCAGAGATTTCTGTCTCATAATAACAGCCTGTTGCAGTTGGGAATGTTGTTCTGTATGTCTACCAATCTGCTGCTAGACCATTGCTGTCCCCAGATCTTGTGATGTCATTTCAAACAACACGGGTAAAGGCCAGAAAGAAACTCTAGATATCTGATCTGAGAGCACACTTGATAATCATGAGGTTCTTAAACAGTCTGCATACATGGATCTGACTGAGACCTTTGGTGTCTACAACATGATACGGCTGGGCGATGTATTTAATCTATTCAAAGTATTGCCGCTTGCTTTACGGAGGATGTCTCGATTCCTATATCGTAAATATCCAGTACAAATTGTTGTAATAGTGTAATCTTTTGTACGCAGCCAGCCTCAGCCAGAAGTTGAGCTTCATACTTTTCTTGCTCTTCTATGACTTTCTCTCCCTCTCACTGACACACACAGTCACTGCCTATCGACATCACGAGTGGACCGGGTCTTTACAAAAATGCATTTAAACTGCATGCTCTGCTCACAAATCAAGCTCTCCCTGAACTTAGAGCCAGACACCAGCCAGTGTTAGAGGTGGAACCCCCCCCATTCCTTTTCTGTTACTTAAGAAATGGTCATTGAGAATGGCACTTTGAAAAGTCATGGAAAGATGCATATATTGTTAGTGTCACGGCACAAACTCCCTATGAGTTATGCCGCTGAGAGGCTAACATGTGATCTTTGCTGTGACGCGTAGTCCGTAGTAATTTGTAGTCCATGGGGTTTAATAAAACGAAAAACAAACAATATAGAACTCCAGACCTGACGGTCAACAGAAAGAGCGCCATTTACCCTCTTCTTACACCATATCCTCCAAACCGGCATCCAACAGGTGATCTAAATACCAATAAACCACACCCACGTGACCATTGCCGGAAGTGATAAACAATAAGAATTAAACGTGATGCAAACAGAAATGAAAATCATAATAGAAGTAATAAGCAATGGCAAAACAAGCATTTTGGCTCCTACAGTTAGGGTTGGGTTTTTAGGCCTCATCGGCCTTATAGTATCTGTTCCTGAAGTGGCTGTTTGTCTCTGCAGGTGTCAGTGTCCGTCGCAGGACTCCCGGTGTTGGAGAAAGGAGAGAGCTACGCCTGCTTCTTCCAGAACAGCCACAGTCCTGCCTCCGTCACTGAGGGCGGAGCCACCTGCCATTCTCCTGACAGAGGCCGGGTGCCCAGGGTCCCCGCAGGACAGGGTGAGTGACTCCAACCCTGACTGTTGTTGTTTCTGGAACAGAGAAGATCAAGCTGCAGTTTAATTACTGCTTTTTCAAACTTTTCACCTTTGCGACTGAAGGGTTTTTCCTGTAATGAGATAAATCTCTGCGTGTGTGTTGGCATGCACAGACATACCGTACGCGTATAAATTCAATCTCAGTGTCCATGAATCTAGGTTAACCCAATCCCTTTGTTCCTAAACCAGCTTACTCAGCAGGAAGTGTGTACTTTAAAGCGTACAAGTCTCCATAAATCTAATTCATCCTTTATGCTTTCATATGTGATTTAGTTTTCCTAAGTTTCAGAGATTGTTTAGTGTGCTGTCTGTTATAGTAAGTCAGCGGCAAAGATTAAAGAAGATTTAGGGGCTTGTAAATAAAAATTGAAGTCTCTACAGAGGTCACAATCACCCAAACATTCACACGACACACACACACACACACACACACACACACACACACACACACACACACACACACACACACACACAAACACAAACACACCCCCAGACGCTGGTTCCCATGCCTGCATTCCTGAAACTCACAGCTTGTTGTGGTTCTCAGGGTGCGGGGCTCAGGGAGAATCAGCCCGGGGGGGTATACTGAGATATGGTCACACAGGCTGAATTTAAGGATCTTGCTGTGGCTTACCTTAACTTAAGAAAGTTAGTGCCAGCGCTCACTGGGAAAGAAAAGGACTGAAGCCCTGTAAAGGAAGCAGTTCCTCTACAGATGAAGATCAGACTCTCACCTCGCTGCTGATGTTTCTCTCTCACAAGTTCTAAATGTTTTGGACTGGGTCCTCATCCTCTAGCAGCAAATGTTTTAAACACTTTTAAATAGGCAAAACATTGTTGCACACCTGGAAACAAAAGCGGCTTCCAGGCGTGCATAAGTTAAAGATACATTGCTTTAACTTTGTTCTGTTCTAAAAATACAGAAACACAAGCATATCTCTGCTACGTGTCTGCCAACTGTGGGCTCGGTCTACTACATGATGCCTTTACCTCTTCTGCAATTCACCAATAGGTCCCCTGTGCTGCCCTCTGTGTGAGCTTTACTCACTGAAACCATAACTTCACATGCTATTGCACATTAACATACAGTGTATCAGTTTTTCAGGTTCATAAACTATAGAAAAATACAAAAGTGCTTATTGAAAATACATTATCCATGTCCCTTCACTTTCAAGTGTCCGTAAATAGGCCCGATATTGCTGTGGGTCAAAATCTCAGATTATGGCTGCTATGAAGCAATCTCACTAACATTATTAGATAATCCAAATTCTCTTCAGCGGGGGCTTTCCTCCATCCACAGGACAAAACGGCCTGGAAGATTAAAAATGCACTCATTAATGTTTCTATAATGAAAATGGACCACATGGCTGTAATATTAAAATGCAATTAAAAGCGTGTTAAGCAGCAACAGGAGCACTGGGCTACTGTATGTTGTGTCTGGCATGTGTACATTTTCTGTTTTCATACAGCTTCTTATTTCTGTACTTTGAGTCATCATTCATATTATTGCCAATAACTGAAATCACTATGCTGTAAGCACGCCTCTGAGAAACACAACCATACAGACCAATTAGTTGGAATTTAAATGGTCTTATTTGTAAGATGCTAATTGTAAAATGACCCAAACTGTTGTAAACAATAATCTTAGTTTTAAAAAACAACTTCCTGCTTCCACTTTCTCTTCCTACACTAGCGGATGAGGAACTGTTGCCAACAGTTTGGGTGTATTTATAGTTTTATCTCCTAAATGAATTGACATTATCTGGATTCCTGCTGTTCTGTCTGATCACCTGACTGTTTAATATCGTAATGTGTTCCTGTTCCATGACCTCAGAAATGTAATCAAGGAGCACAATATTGTTGTAACTATGAAAACAAGACCTACAGTACATTCACTATTCCATCATTCATCCATGCTTCTGTGTGCTGCACATGGCTTCTATTAGGCCGGTCCTTCTCCCACCTTCTCTCCCGTGTTACAGAAACATCGTGCTTATCTGGGACTTTCTGAATCAGAGATGTTAAATTGGCCAAATATTTCCCGAGCCCCATTGGCTGAGGTGAAGCTCCATGTTGCTCTGTGTTGTTTCCAGCTCTTCCTCATGCCGTCTTCATCTCTGTGTTTGGTTCTCTGCAGACTTTGTCACCGTCCCTCTGTCTCTTCGCTTTGGCGACGTCACGGTCACATCGAGGGATTTCACCTTCTACGACTGTACGGCTGTGAAGCAGCTGTCTGGCAGCATGCCGTGAGTCTCTGTGATCTCTCTGCCTCTGTACTCCAGTCTCTCTCTGTCCAAGGCCCCATGCTGTACCCTGTTTATTCTGTCCATCAACCCATCTTTCTCACGTCTGTTTTCCATTTCTTCTCAACTGCCCACCTGGTTCTAATATGTTGAACCCTTTCATACGCACCCTGGCTGCTTTTGTGCCAATGTATCCTAAATTAAATATCTCATCAGAGCGTGCCTGTGAAGGCTGCAGTCCTCTGAGTCCTTCCCCTCTTCATCTGCTCCGCTCACTGGGCTAATACCATGCTGCTGGCTTTGTTCAGGATAGACCTCCATCATAAAAGAAGTAAAAGACATTAGGCTCCATGCTTTTTATATATTTATCCAAAACTTTTTCATTTAAGTATTCATATATACTATACGCATATGTATATGTATATGTGTATATATATATATATATATATATATATATATATATATATATATTAATGCTGTCAAAATTGTCGCGTTAACGGCGGTAATTAGTTTTTTGAATTAATTGCGTTAAAATATTTAACGCATTTAACGCATGTGCAGAATGGCCCGCCCCATACATCCCACCAGTGGCAGCACTGGGGTACAGCCATACCAAGAAATGGCTTAGCCCCACCATGAAAAATTATATTAAAGTAAGCAAAATAAAGTCCGCCAACTCGCGCCGAGTAAAATTGCACAGACAGCAGTTAGTAAGATTGACTTCAGTAGTCACTTGTCTGGAAATACCGAAGACCAGAAACGGTTTTGAAAACTTTTGTCACGTAGTGATCATCTTCTCAATAGAACATCTTTGATAATGTGTTCTGGCCAATCAGAATCAAGATAAACATACATACATACTGTATGTTAAATGGATATATCCGCCTTCTTTCATTTATCTTTCCATTCCCACAACAATATACATAAAGAAATGGCATATTTTGGACATAGTTCGAATGGTGATGAATCATGATTAATTCATTTTTAAGCTGTGATTAATCTGATTAAAAATGTTAATCGTTTGACAGCCCTTATATATATATATATATATATATATGAATTTTGTATGTAATACTTTGTAAAGTACAACACAAT
>NW_011354822.1:43102-51230 GCF_000735185.1 Notothenia coriiceps
TATATATATATATATTAGGGCTATCAAACGATTAACATTTTCTTTGATATATGATATATGTTCTTTGATATATATATATGCATTCTAAGTTTAAATTCACCAAACCTTTTCTGAAAAAACCTGCAGGTTCAGGCTGTTGAGTAGGTCAGACTCCCATGAATTGCTGTGTAAGGCTACCTGTCACACTCTGTGTCAGCATGACATCAACCTAGAACACCATCACTTAGTTAGCTGTTTGATATTAGAAGATATTAATGCAGCTGCCAAAGTCTCAGGACATGATGTGACTGTCACAGAGATGGAAGTGATAATGTTACACATTAACAGCTGATGCAGTCATATGCAACAGTGTTGATGGGATGGCAGCTGCTCAGCAGGGACTTGGCTTGGGCACCAGAGGGTTGCCTTGAAGTCCTAAGTACAATGTGTGTTTTCATCTACTGGGCCTCGCAAGGCACCAAACCCCACCACTGCTCCCCGGACGCTGTATAATAGCTGTATAATATAATGTTTTATAGCTGCCTGTGTGTCAGTGGGAGGCTTATGAGGAAGACCATGAGGGGCCCAGGGGAGGGGTGCAATGTCAGACACAGTTATCATTATATAATGTGTTTTAAAACTTGCTCCTAATACTAGGATGGGTTTAATACAAGAAATAAAATCACTGTGTATGTGGTGCTGTACATGTGAGACATGACGAGTGAAGAGGAATTCATTCATGCAAATGATCCATCTGACACTCGATGTGGAGAGAGATCTGCATAAAGACCAGAACATTCTGTCCACTGGACTGCAGCCTACAGCAAACCTCTGTGCCGAGCCATGATGATGATGATGATGATGATGATGATGATGATAAGGTGACAGAATAACTGTATACAGTCATATTTCTGTAGTTACTAAGTTATATATACTCCTCAAAGTTTCCTCACAGAGTGATGCTGTCTGCTCAGCTTCTCACTGGCTTGTCATATAACTATACGGTATATAGCTATACTATATTCATATAAGTTTACACAAAGTTGTATTCTGTTAATCATATCATCAGCATCATGGCATGTTCATTTACTGAGTGCTATAAAAGACTCATTTGATTTCACTGTTCAGTATAGAGTTGGCCTCCAGGGTGTGAATGCAGGGCCTGTGATTCTCAAACAGTCACAAGGAGTTCTCTTCCCCAGAGGAGAGAAGCGCTGTACTGACAGGTCTGGACTGCTCAAGAATTCCATTCATTTCTGAAAGAACATTCAGTGCCAGAAAACTGGTGAAAGCCGTAAATTCTCTCATGTCATTTTTACGTGTCATTTAACAACAAATGTGTTCGTACAAGTTGTTCTCAGAAGACGCCACTGATTATTGGCCTTGGGTGACTTTTACTTTAAATAATGCTAATGTAGCTAGAATTCACTCACACTGGTGCTTGTCATAAATTACCGTCAGATATCAATTAAAGAACTGTTGCAGTTTTTCTGGCTCCTCTGCTGCGGAGGATCATTCCAAATAAATGTCCATTACACTGACCTCACCACCTTCAAAAAACTCACAAAAACTCCCCTCTTCAATCTGGCTTTTAATGTGATTGTTTTTGTATTATTTGACTTTAACTATATATTTATTTGTTGTTCTTTTCTTTTCACTATATCTGTAAAGCGTCTTTGAGCACCTGTAAAAGCGCTAACAAAATTAATCTATTATTATTATTAACAGAGTGAAGAGATGTGGAAAAAAATGGCCTCTAAACATCAGTGTGTGAAATGCCTGTTAGTATCTCTATACCTTTGTTCTCCACCTCTTCTATCTTGTAGATACAATCCCACATTACGTATATTAAACCTGATCTTCTCGCTCTTCTCTTCAAAGCTTCATTGACCCCCGGGCCTCTTTTTACGTTTTGTCACCTTGCAGCCTCAACCTTTGTCTATCGTTTCCTGCCTCTTATCTAACCAGCTGTTATTGTGTGTGCAGATGCCGGGGCTGTGTTTTGAGCCGGTGGGGATGTAACTGGTGCGTTCACCAGCACCTGTGCACCCACAAGCCCACCTGTGAGGAGGGTGTGATCATCTACAACCAACATGTAAGTTCATTTAACAATAGATATCTGATGCAGAGTGTACTCTGAGCTCCTTACAGACACAGCCTCTATAGTGTTAATATCTTTCTAGAAGAGTTGTGCTGTGAGTTGATTGCACACAAGCAAAAGGGGGGGTTGCAAATTGTCGGATGCATTGCTGCCCCCTGCTGAGAAATGAGCCATTAGCTGAGGAGTCTTGGAGCAGATGATACACATTTATTTAGTACACATTCTCTTCATTCAACAGCTTCACATAACAGTCACTCATTTCAGATCAAAACAAAACACAAAGCAAACATAAACCGCTTCAGTGTCTGTTCAGTTATTAAACTAAAACCACGTGAGTGTTTTGTTCTGAGAATTTGGATGCATAAGAACATGTTTGGTACATTTTCCTATTCTGATATGATGCTTGCATTCCCCAGCGCCCATACATGTTTTGTAGAACCTCATAAGCCATTAAACCAAACCATGTTCTGAACAGTGAATATGAACTGCTACCATCTAATCGGAGATACAGGGTCCCACGATTCAATAAGGTCAGACTGAAGCACTCCTTTGTGCATCAGTCAATCCTCACAGTAAATACAGAGCTAAATCCCAGATCAAATGCACGCTGAAGACTCTTTGAGCAGCTTTTCTCTCACTGATTGTGCTGTTATGTTAAATGTTTGTTGTTTGTGTTTAATGTATTGTGTCTGGATACTTGTCTGTTGATGTTGGACATAGAGCTGCTGTGACGCAAGTTACATTTCAGACTTGATCTGACAAATAAAGTAATATCGTATAGTAAAATCCTCATTATTTTCAAAGGCTTTATGTCATATGCACAACAGCTACAGTCCCAGCTTCCTCCAACAGAAACACACCATGCTGTGTCATTAGCACCAATAACACAATAACAGCAGGTTGAGTTTATCGTCATGTTTAAGTTCACTCATTGCTTATTTCCATTTCCCTGAGCCCATTACTTTTATTTTACTGTCTCACCCTCTCCTCATGTCTCCCCCTCCTCCCCCCTCCCAGTTCAAACTCCCCACCTCAGCTCCTCCCACTATCAAACCGATAAAAGTCATCACAACTAGCACAACCGCTGCCATGACAACCACCACCATCCTAACAACAACAACTATTGCTACAACAACGACAACCGCCGCCCCCGTCACCGTAGCAACCACTCAGGAGCCAACCACCCCCCCTGCACCCACGACTCCACCTGCAACCACTACCAGGATTGAGCCAACCACCCCACCTCTGCCTGCCAGCACCCTCCCCTCTACCACGGCTCCACCCACTACACCCGCCCCCCCAGAGCTCACTACCCACCAGCAGGAGGAGCTTTTTGTTGTCTCCCAAAGTGTAACACCCAGTGTCACCGTGGCAGCCACGCAGTTGGTGCCAGTCACCATTGCTGACGGTGTCGAGGAAGACCTGGACCCTGCGGTACCTTTGATCCTCCCTCCATATGAGGAGGATTCCACCCCCCTGGAGGTGATGACGGGTTCTCCCCACAGCGGCACTCAGGAAGCCAAGGGAGCTTTGAGCCTGGCCGAGCCCCCCACCCCTCCCTCGTCTGGCTTCCCCCTGCCCACACCCTTCTCTGTGGGTGACCCCGACGACTCAGAGCCCCCTCCTGACCTGAGCCAGACCACTACTCTGATGCCCACGCAGGACTCCAGCACTCAGGCAGGGGGCCCAGGCAGCGACACTGAGGTTCTCCTCGATCCCATAGAAGAAGAGGACGTCCACACTGAGAGCACTGCACTGTCAGAAAACGACACGGCAACATTTTCTGCTGCCACCGTGCTCTCAGGTGACGGTGAGGTGGACCACGCCCCCCCGTCCTACCCTCACCTGTTGGAGACTGACTCAGAGCTGGACTACCAGTATGATTCAGTTGACGCCTTCCTCCCGGTGAGTTCAGCCTCCAGCCTCCTACTTCTTCTTCTTCTTCTACTTCTACTTCCTGTCAAATCTCCAGGAGCCTGTTAGGGCTGCCGGTTCTACCGACAGGATCACAGCTCAAACCCTCCTATTCTTCCTCTGTCTGACACCTGGCTCTTTTTCCTTTTGCTTTTTATACTGATCCTATGGAATAAAAGACAGCTGCAGCAGATCATTTAGCCATTCATTTCCTTTTTTCATGCTTTTTAGATTTACAGATCAGTATTAGTTTTACAAACTGACTTTGAACGTTTTCTGCTTTGTGTTTTTGCAGTGAATGGAATATGTTAACATTAACACAATATTTACCAACATGGCTCAGTGTAAGGAAAGAGGATAAAACAAACCCTCCATGTTTAGGAATATCTAAGAAATTAAATGATTAAACATTGCTCTCCTATCACTTATCTGTGGACACACAGTATCTCATTCAGAGTTGAGAAACATCTTAGGAGGGAGGGTGTTGCAAACTCATGTGGGGAGTCTGCACTTGGACCCTCTGGATTCAGGTGTGTTCTGTTAATGTTTCTTGCAGCAAACATGTGCAGACCACAGATGTCTGTTAGCTCACTTTTAACTTTTCAAACTACAAACCCAGATGGCACTGACTCAAGTAACATCACAGCTCCCTCTGGAGATACTAAAGCCTTTGTACTTCTTTATCACATGTGCAGTATAACTCCAAAACTCCGGGATACAGAGTGATGTATAACATCAGTGGAGCTTTTCTTTAGGCCAGTGCACTGTTACTACAATATTACATACATATCAGAAATGAATAAAAAACAGTTAATAGATCTGCAGCATCACTGTGCTACCTCACTGGCTCATAATGAGTGTTTCTGTGTGTATTACAGGGGGACGAAGGCTCCTACGTCAGCTGGGGGTCCTCAGCGTGTCCCTGTGTGGAGAAGGTCCAGGGTTCAGCGCTGCTCCCTGTCAGAGTGGAGAGGAAAATCACCTTACTGGCACGCAACCTGCACCTCTACCAGGTACACACACACACACACACACACACACACACACACACACACACACACACACATACACATACACACACACACTCTCTCTCTCTCTCTCTCTCTCTCTCTCTCTCTCTCTCTCTCTCTCTCTCTCTCTCTCTCTCTCTCTCTCTCTCTCTCTCTCTCTCTCTCTCTCTCTCTCTCTCTCTCTCTCTCTCAGCCTCAACTCATGTAGTGTGTGTGTGTGTGTGTGTAGGAGGCAGACCTGGACTATGAGTGTGTGTTGGTCATCGAGGGGCAAACGGTGGTGGTGGACGCCTACGTAGAAACTGATGACATGAATCCATCCAACTTTGACATCACCTGTCAACTGCACCAGGTCTGCTCATCTGTACTCTCGCTTTATAAGACCATGTGTATTCAGAGCTCGGGACCACTGCAAACAGATCAGTTTATCTGGTTTTAATATTTATAGGCTTGTGCTTGAATGAAATTAACTTTTGTGTTTCCTTCTGTAAGCTACTGATGACATTTCAACCAAATTGAAATGTTGTCATTTAGAGAATGCAGAAAATGAAAACTGGTCAAAAATAATAACAAATATGCAGCAATGTGTGAGAGGATGCCAACACGCATCAAAGCTGTGATTTGAAATGAGGTTATTCCACTAAAGATGAAACTTGACACTAAATCTTTTTTTAGCATTATATGATGTCTGAAACACCTGCATAGGTTGTTACTCCAACCTGTTCTCATTTTGTGTAAATAAAACATCTAGTTTACAGTATCTTTATTTAGAATTAGAGAAAAATGTTGTAGGTATTTTTTTTAAATAAATCCAATATGTTCATCACAAACAAACACTTTGATCAAGTAAATGTCATTTATCATGATAAACTCGTGATTTTTTTAGGCAGGATTAAACTGTGTATACTTAGTCACAGTGTGTTTGAAATGAAAACATTGTTTGTCCAGTACACATATTCTGCTCCGGTGGAGGAATACAATGCCATGGTGTATGTGAAGAGGAGGGACACCTTCCATGTGGACAGCTCTCCTGATCTGTATGGTGAGTTCAGGTTCTAATGTTTTACACTCAATATGTATTTTCCTCTGACACACACACACACACACACACACACACACACACACACACACACACACACACACCCCCCTGACCTGCCTCTGCTCTGTCTCTCAGTGACTCTGTACAACTGCTCGGTGGGCCGCTCTGACTGCAGCCGCTGCCACACCGCAGACCATAAGTACGGCTGTGTGTGGTGTGGGGGGGCTCAGGCCAGCTGCTTGTATTCACAGTCCTGCAGTGAACCCGTGCAGCAGACATGCCCCGCCCCCGTCATCCACTCGGTGAGTACTGACCCTTGACCTCACCAAAATGATTTGATTGCAAGGCATACACAACAAAATAAACACTTACATAAAATAACTACATAACAATCGACAAATCAGGAAAAGAGAGGAAAGAAACCACACAAATTGATAAAAAAAGGTATAGCTTACACATAATGGATACAACATTAATATGTTACTCATAAGTACATGAATTGTCACATCTTACCACCTGGTCATTATAAATGTTTTGTGTTCTATACTGTAACTTAGACATTTTTCCATCTTTCATTAAAGATATTAACTTTGTTTCTGATTCTCGTTGTTATTTTTTTCATTCCATAAATTGTATTTACTATATTCTTCCATTGTGAGTAAATTAAGTTATTATCTTTTACTCAATTCCTTGTCATTTATTTATTTATTGCTATTCTCATTATGAGAATTACAAGTGAAATATTGTTTTTTAAAGGTTTGTGGGAAACTCATATATCTCATAGAGCTTTTTCTTCGCCATTAGTTTAGAAACTTGAATGAATCGGCACGTAGAGATGAATCGCTAATGTTAAGAGATGCCATGCTTCCGGAAAGCTTAATTAAGCTTTTTTATTACTTCTTCAGATTGAGCCCCTCTCTGGCCTGCTGGAGGGCGGCACCATGGTAACCATCTCCGGCTCCAACCTGGGCCAGAAGGCAGAAGACATCCTGCACTCTGTGTCAGTCGCAGAGATTTCCTGCACCGTCATCCCCAGCCTCTACGAGGTCTCCTCCAGGTACACACCAACCTCTGCAGGGGGGTGGAGGGTCTTCATTTTCATATCTTTAACTTGATATCATCAGAATTGAGAAATGATTTTCTTAAAGTAAACACTACAAAACAAGACATTGTAAAAGAATGATTGACTTCAGTAAACATTGTCAGGGTGCATGTATGCATGTTTATTAAGAGCATCTGACCAGGGACTGCTGTCTGTCTCCAGGATTGTGTGCAGGACCAGAGCCAGTGGAGGAGAGAGGGCGGGGCCTGTGTCTGTAACCGTGAGCGGAGGAGAGTTAGGGCGCTCCCCCCAGACCTTCAGCTACCAGGTACACCGCATTAAGTTACATCACAGTGGATCAGTAGAGGTCTGGTGAGACGTTGCTGTGTTGTTGGCAAACAGCATAAAACATCCACATATTATAGAGTATGATAAATTGGAAATCTGACAAGTTTGAAAATGTGTATTTAGGTTGATAACGTTTTAAGGCTGTCGAGGCAATTGAGCAATACAAAGTTATGCGATTATTTTGACCAACATTGCAGTTGCAATATGATTTGCGAAGGGAATTATCATTTTTAAAACATTATTCACATTGCAATAAAAAATACATGTATATTTAAATGATGCCTATTGAATACAGTTTGTTGGCTGGTACTTCTTTGCAGCATCACTATACTTCGTTCAGATATTTCCACATATATTGCCATCCAAAATACTGTGGACTGTGAATTGGATTTTACACCAGTCAATTTTCGCGAATTTTCATAATATTTTTGATTCATTATGCAGCCCTACTTACAGTCGTCTCCCTCCACCCTCTCCCCCTTCTCAGGACCCATTTGTGATGGGGGTGTCTCCTGAACGGGGGCCCAAAGCTGGAGGGACATCCCTGACCATCACAGGCCGAAACCTGCTGACAGGACGTCCTTCTGACCTCACCATCACAGTGGGGGGGGTGCCCTGCGAGATGTAAGGGACACACGCACACGCAAACACACACACACACACACACACACACACACACACACACACACACACAC
>NW_011354823.1:0-2033 GCF_000735185.1 Notothenia coriiceps
TTATTTATAAATATCTTTTAAACTGCTGCTACTTATGTGCCCTTTTATGCTGCTGTTGCCGTGTGCCAAACATATTTGTTTTTTCTAAGTATTTATTTATTTTTATATTCCTGTATTTTACTTGCGTAGGGTGGACTAGCAAAGTAAGATTTTCATTGTACGGTGTAACTGTCTGTTTACTATGCATATGACAATACATATCTTGAATCTCTTAGGTTACTAGTAGTTACTGAGCTTGAAAGAAAGACTTATCATCTGCATAGACGTTTCAGTTTAAAGACTTTGTAATAATCTGGAATAATATTGGTTTTGCTTAAAAGTATTTTATTTGCTGTTGCTAAAGAGAATGAGCCAACAGAGTAACATGATTTACTACAGTAACGCTGTCATGAATCACTTTAGATACTGACTGCTAATAAGGATATTCTTTCATATCAAAAGATCTAATGATTGTTTTCTAAATTCATTCAAGGGGCCTTATTATGCTCTTTGGGGTTTCTCTTTGTGCGTCATAAAAGGGCCTCTTTAATTCATTTTATGGTGTAGAAAATTGATATTTATGGAAAAATGCCTATCTTATGCCTGGGGTAACAGATATCAGATAAAAGCAGGAAGTCTTATTTGACTGACAATCAAATAAACCTTGACTCGCCTTTTTTATATGCTAAAATAATCCTATTTGATCAAGAACGGTTGGTAGATATGCAACACACAATGATATCTGTTCAAAGTAAATATGAAATAATTCCATTGTATCTGCTGTTTCCTGTAGGTGCCTGACTACCCCTCCCACATCAAGCACCCGATGGACTTCTCCACCATGAGGCAGCGCATCGACGCTCAGGCCTACAACAACTTTGAGCAGTTTGAGAACGACTTCAACCTCATTGTGGATAATTGCATGAAATACAACTCAAAGGACACTTATTTCTACCGGGCGGCCGTTCGCCTCCGAGACCAGGGCGGGTCCCTGCTGAGGAAGGCCCGGAGAGACGTGGAGATGATCGGCTTCGACTCGGAAAGTGGCATGCACCTACAGGAAGCTCCGGAAATCAAAGCAGAAAGATCCTTTTCCTGGGAGGACGGTAAGACAAATGCACTTTGACGCACCATTCAAACATGTTGAAAATATTGTAATAATTCCCACACATTTCAGTAAACGCTGTTAAACGTCACTTGAAAGTTTAAAACATATAAGCACTGAAATACGTCACGAAATAAAATAGAATGCTAAATAAACACTGTTAATTTACATTATGCACATTTCTTAGTCACAAGCAATGTGTTTCGTGAATGACCTAATGGTGCTTGAATTGAAATGTTGCAGACGCAAGGTATTGTGGGTCCGCATTATGTCCATAAAGGATGGTCCAGTGTCTTGTAGCTACTTCCCTATCATCCAAAGAACTCAAACAGCTCTTGTATTAACTGCCACTTATGTACTTCCAGGTTATACAGGTTAGGAATCTTCCTGTGCAAAATTGTCAACCACATGTTTCAATCTCCTCCTTCAGTTGACCGCCTACTAGTACCAGCCAATCGGATGCATCTGTCTCCAGACAAGCAGCTGCAGCAACTGTTGGAGAAGTTTGACCTGACCTGTGCCATGAAGTCCAGCCCCTCCCGCAGCAAGCGCTTAAAGCTGCTCAAGAAGACCATCAACGATGTGCGCAATGAAATGAGCCTGAAGAGGGTCCTGCCCTCCCACCACCATCACTATCATCACCACCATCACCACCACTCTTCTTCTTCCTCCTCCACAACCCCCTCCACATCAGCGTCATCAACCGCCTCCCACCCAGAGTTGAGTAAACCTAAAGAGGAGACATCGAAGCCCAATGGGCACTTTCCAGATGATGAGGGTACGTACGGATTGGCTTTAGATTGGTCATTTTTCTGCTTGACGCCATGCTCTGTGATATTCACTTGTCCTGAATAGACTGAAGCCAATCAATTGTATCTTTTTGACGGAAATGGGTTGTAAAAAACCTGGAGTTCATTGCCAGTGGAACAACTGCAGGTTTTTCTGCCCA
>NW_011354823.1:5405-10844 GCF_000735185.1 Notothenia coriiceps
ACCTTTGAAAGCACTTAATTTAAAATCATTAGGCATTTAAAAGTAGTAAAAATGCACTAAATTGCGAATCCAGTTATTTTCACGTCTACATTCTTAAGGACTGAGCCGAGAGTGGGGAGATCTGAGGCGGGGCTTAAGGAAAAAGGAAAAAGTGCGCATAGAGTGGAAGGGATTGAGAACCCAAAAAAAAAATGTAGTAACATGTTTCCTTCCAAATGTAGTAAGAATTATGAGCAGCATAAAATAGCACAGTATAATATTTAACTTATGTACTTAGTTACGTTTCCAACACCGCGTTGTGTATATCCAGGATAATTCAACATGATATGTCCAGATTGATGAATGCATGTATGTTTTGCTTATGAGTATGTGTGTAATGGCCTCCCCTCTCTCCTCCCCTGCTGAGCGTAAAAAATCATCCGACCCACCATGCCGCGCGTGGCTGCCAGCACAAGGGGTGTCCATCCCCATGCCCCCCATGGACGTGCTCCGCATCGGAGAGCAGATGCAGTACAAAGCCGAAGAGAAACTCTACCTCGTCCTCTTCCTTCGACAAACAAGCCGCAGCGGTGAAGTGCCGCCGTCACCAAGGGATGATTTAAGCTCACTGCTGCTCTCCCGCCAGGGAAAAGCTGTCAACGTGTCGCAGGCCCATCAATTATTCTCTCGTGGCCCGGTCTCCATTATTTGTCGAGAGACACAAATGGCTCCGGGGAATAAAGTCACCTGGATTCTCCTGAATGTTTTTCAATCTTTAACACCATGTTTTTTATCTGCTACTGAGAATATTCCACATCTAAGAGGAACAGTCTCTTAAAGCCAATGTTTACCTACGCTTTTTTTTGGTTTAGTCAACAGTTCAAACCCAAAAAAAAAAAACTGTATATCCTCACATTGAAAAGCCTTTGAATCTGCAAGTGTTAGTTGCACTACTAAGTGACATGTCGATGCTTTCCGGTATTACCCGTCCTTGTGTGTTGTTGAAGTTTTTCTGGCATGTAAACGGTGTGGCAGAGTCAAAACCCTTAAAGTAACCCTGTAGCGAGTAAAACTCTAACACAGAAAATACCTCCCAAACGCCTCGTGGTGAAACGTCATCATCCTTTGATTCTTCCGGGTACGTGCTACGAAAGCACGTACCCGGAACTAAAGGGCCAATCCGTGGCAGTCCGTTAACGTTAAGCCCCCGCTGATGGTCCAAATTGACCAATCCACACAACACACTCAGTGCAGGCAGCTTGCTGATCTCTCTTCCCTGGCTGCAGCGCTGATAACAGACAGTTGGGGATCGCGGCGAAATTTCTCTCTGCAGACGCCATTCTCACAGCGTTTATCAACCTTTCTTACTACTCAATATCAAGGCCACACTTATTGGTTTACTTCGGCTGTGACTTTGTGTGTTCTCGCGGTGAGTTTGGCTGGTGTTTCGCTGTGTATCGCTAAACAAGAAAATCACACCTCCACGGAAGCTCAGCGCGATTCACCAACGTACGTCCGACCGAATCAGAGCAGCACTGGGCTCACAGGGAGGGGGGGGGGAGCTGCAGCGAGCCGTTTAGCGTTTAGTGGAGAAAGTGAATACTGCTGAATACACATACTTTACAGAGATGCTGTATGCGAAACCAATGTGAGTTTGGAAAATTGCACAGTATTTTTCTATTTTAGTATACCTCAACAATGGAATTATGATCACCGGAAATGGCCATGACACCTCTCCTTTAAACTGTTTTTGGTTGAACACAAAGAACTGGGGTTGCAGAATTTACTGTGATTTTAACCTCCATCTTTGTTATTTTATTCAAATAAATAACTGATTTCTATTAAATAAAAAATAATCTCAAAAATCTCAGCTAAATATTAAAGGTCAGACGTTAATAAACTGTTATTGCAACATCAAAACTGGATCAACTTTTGGGCTGCAGTGGTTTTTTCGTCAAATGTTTAAGTTGTGCAAAATCTGTCAAAAATATAGTAACACAAAGGATGGCTGTTATTCTGTTTTCTCACCTGAAATGAAAGATTAACAACTTCAAACTCCATTCAACCCTTGGTGTTTTAATACCCATTCTGTCTTCCCCCCCCTCAGGCAGTGGCTCCCTAGATCCAAGATGGTTCCACTGGGCATGGACAAGACCATAGACAAAATCAAAATGATGGAGGGACGCACGTCCAGCATACGCAAGGCTGTCCAGATCGCCTACAGCCGCGCCATGAACCACCTGAGCATCGTGCAGGACGAGCCCGTCAGCGACCTCAGTGACGTGGACTGATGAAACTCTGACACACACACACACACACACACACACACACACACACACACACACACACACACACACACACACACACACACACACACACACACACACACACACACACACACACACACACACTCTCTCTCTCTCTCTCAAACACACACACACACACACACACACACACACACACACACACACACACACACACACACACACACACACGTACCTCTCCTGTACCAAATGCCTCCTTTTCCTCTAATGTTTACTGGGCACCCGCTGCAACAGGCGGGGTCTCCTCCTCATCCATTCCTCCTCCTCCTCCTCCTCCTCCTCCTCCTCCTCCTCACACACACTCCCACCATGTGCCGATGGGATACGGCTGCTGCTCAAATGAATGTGTTTCTGTCCTTTCCACCTGCAGGCTGTGCTTAAGCTCTTTATGTCCAACCCTCATCTTCCTCACTCTTTAATCATTTCAACACAAACATGTCAGTAGCCTTACCAAAATTGTAAGACGAAAAGGTTACACGGATTAAATCTCTGCTTATCGGTCCGCGATTTTATTTGGCAGGTAGCCAATCATGTTATTTAAAAATTAGCATCTTGTAGCTGGTTTATGAGTTAAAGTGGATAAAAACATACATTTCCTGCCTATATGAAAACTTTTTTAGTTGTCGCCAAAGCTCACGTTATGTTGCATGTTCATACTGCTCCTTCCTTTGTATTTAAACTGTAAATAATGTGTACAGTTGCCTGACACTAACTTATTTTGTAGTTTTGACATCAGTGGGTACTGTACAGGAGTTTTTTTTGTATTTATACTTGATGCATTCTTCACACGAGAAGGCTATTTTGCTATTTTGCTGTTTGAACAACAAGAAGGACAAAAAAAGCCTTAATATTAAGGAGATTAGGGCTAAAATTTCATGTTTCTGAAAAGTATGAAAGTATTCCCTTTTTAAGTTATTGAAGTTTATAATTGTAAACTTCCATTTGGCATTAATCCTCTTTTGTATGGAAAATAGTTCTAGTATATTTTTGTTCATATATATTTATATGATTTGAATACACGGTTATACAGTGTGTAAGTCTCTAAAGCTCATACAGGCAGTCTGAAGTCCTCGACCCGTAAATTGTTCTCAAGAAACCAAAAATGTTGCTACCCAGAAGTTTTTTCGCTGAAATGTTCTGTGTGAAATTGTTGCCAAAAAGGAAAAAATAGTATTTTTTATGTGATACATTTGACTGTTACTCGGTTCTTGCTGTGCTCGTAGGGAGACGCTCCTGCGATAACTTATTGTAAAGTATTTGCATTACTTTATATCCAAGGAATGACGTTGCAAACTGATTGTGGTAAAGTGGCACATTTTGTGATGGATACTTGCCTTCTTTTTTATTTTTTACTTTTTTAACATTTTTTGGTTGATGTACTTCAAGACATTTCATTTTATACTGTTTCTCTGGGTAGCATTGGGTCATTTTGGTATATTTCATTTTATACTTAACTGTAGTAGTTTTTTAATCTGGTCATATTAAAAATTGCCTGGACTTTTTTTTTCCTAGCAAAACATAAAAGATACAAATATGAACACATGCTTCTGTTGTTTTGTGTGACAGTCAAGGATTAAAAATGTCCTATTGTGCTTTTTAAGGTTTTCCATTTCCTGTAGTGTGTATCTGTGGCATAAGAGGGACTGGAAATTCTCCTCAATGCCTCTGAAAAGGTCTGAAAGTCTTTCACTGTTGGCAAAGGGGCGGACAATAATTCAACCTACCACCTGCAATATGGCACCGCACCCTGCTCATCTACTCAGTTGATAATTGTCCACTTAAATTCTGTAGAAGTTGCCAGCTATGTAATATATGCTGCTGCATTCCAGCAATGTTATATTAATTTTTGAAGATCAAAACTCCGATAAGAGGACACCAACATGCATACAGCTACAGAATCCGTTCAAGCTTTAAAATGGTCCAAACATTTTGTAATCTGTCTTAATTACTGTACTGTTCAGGGAATATTCTGATATCTTTAATATAGTTCAATTACTAGAAATACAAGCAGGTTTAAAACAAATGTTTCGGACATCTGATAAGTGACATTTAAACAAAGGTGGGAGAAGTATTCAGATGTTGCTCTTAAGTAGAAGTAGAATGAATACTCTGTTACAACTAAAAGTCTTGAATTCAAAATATGAAGTAAAGTAAAAGTACAAAAGTATTAGCATCAAAATATACTTAAAGTACCAAATGTAAAAGTACTATTTATGCACTTCGGAATGATATCATATCTTTTGATTATAATTATTGAAGCATTAATGTTTGTCAAAGGTGGTAAAGGTGCAGCTAGTTCATTATTGCATTAACTTCAGGTTAGTTTCAGATTTTATTCCAGGTCCAAACTAAAGTCTTATTTAAGTGTTGATTATGTTTCAAATCGTTAATCCACATTTTTCAAAGTAACTAAAGGTATTAAATAAATGCAGTGGAGTAAAAGTACACTATTTACCCAGGGCTGCCAACATTTGAGTTCAGCATGGAGTGAGATTTTTTTTTGGTGAACCGAAAAAAGAAACGTTCATGATGTGTACAGTGTTACAAATGTATTGAACTGTAACAAACTAGGGTTTCCCATTAATGTACCGGGCGCTACAGTGGAATACTTACATACAGTGTACCCGCGACTCTTACAATGAAGGCTCAGTAAAGTGCTATTTTACAAGTGTGGGGGGGGTTGATGCATTTAATTGAAGTTAAATGCATCAACCTGGTGCATTTTGAGAGCAAAATGAATTCATGGATACATCTCTCAACACCCATGTGACACATAACTGTAAACAGATTTTCTTTTTCTTTATGGATATTTTACAAATCACTCACCTTTTAAACTGTATTCTTGTTTTACTGTCATATAGTATTTCATAACTGTTTTTCATTTATTCTCAGAAATGGTGACCAAACCGTTTGCGACCCACTGAGATAACTAGACTAAAGTTAACTATCTAAACAGAGAGTCCCTTACTTCACTGAGCTGTAGTTCTCTCTCAGCCTGACAGGACAGAGCTCTCCCTCTCATTGTTTGAGAAACAGCTTCTATCCGTTAGCGCAGCTAGCTAACCAGATGCTAACAACAACAATGCAAATAGTGAGTTTGGTAGAAATATACTGTATAATAGTAAAGTTATTTAAG